>NW_024081406.1:458636-576150 GCF_003009895.1 Hyaena hyaena
TACACATGGCCAGATTTCATTGTTTCTCATTGCCATGTAGTATTCCATGGTATAGATAAACCACATCTTCTTGATCCATTCATCTGTTGATGGACACTTAGGCTCTTTCCATGTTTTAGCTATTGTGGAGAGTGCTGCTATGAACATTGGGGTACATGTGCTCCTATGCCTCAGCATCCAGAAATTATCTTATAACTCAAAGTTTTATATTCTGTCCAACATCCCCCAATTTCCTCCATTCCCAGAGCCACTGATAACTTCCATACTACTCTTTGTTACTATGAGTTCGACTTTTTTGATTCCACATGTAAATAGGATTACACATATTTGCCTCTCTGTGTCTGGCTTATTTCACTTAGTAGAATACCCTCCAGGCTGGCCCACGGTGTAGCAAACTGCAGGATTTCCTTCCTTTTTAAGACTGAAGACTTTTTAATACTCCTCAGTCTTAAATATATTATAATATATTCCATTATATACAAATCACATTTTCTTTATCTGTTCATCCATTGATGGACAGTAATGTTTCCATATCTTGGCTTACTGTGACTAAACACAGTACTGAAGATTTATCTTTGAGATAGTGACTTCATTTCTTTTGGATATATACTCAGAAGTAGGATTGCTGGATCACAGGGTATTTCTAGTTTTAATTTTTTGAGTAACCTCCAGACTGTTTTCTATAATGGCTATATCAATTTACATTCCCACCAACATGTATAAGGGTTCCCTTTTCTCTACATCCTCACTAACACTTGTTATCTTTTGATTTTTTGATAATAGTCATTCTAACAGGTGCGAGGTAGTATCTCATTTAGGTTTTGATTTGCATTTCTCTGATGATCAGTGATGCTGAGCATCTCTTCATATACATGTTAGCTGTATGTCTGTGGAAAAATGTCTGCTCAGGTGCTCTGCTCACTGAATTGGGTTATTTGCTTTTTTGCGATTGAGTTGTTGGGAGTTTCTTATATATTTTGGATTTTAACCTCTCATAGGATATATTGTTTGCAAATATTTTCTCCCATTACAAAGGATGCCTCTTCACTTTATAATGTACCTTTTTCTCTTTTTCTGGATAGTGTTCTAAATATATTAAACAAAAACATGTTATTAATTAAAAAAAAAACAAAACAAAAAACTAATCAAAACAGTTAGGCTGACCTCTAGTGGCCAGATGCCTCATCCTTCAGTAACCACAAAATGATACCAAGTCCTCTCTCATTTGTGGGGAGACGACCAAGTAAAATACAGTAGAGGAGACAATATTGTTAGAAACTTCACAGTTAGAGTCATAAAGGTAGCAGGCATCCAAAGCATAAAGAGAATTGAACAATTAAAGGCTGCAAAATAAGAAAAATGTCTCCAAATACTTGTTCTAATTTTTAATTTACCAATTTTACTTGAAAAACAAATGGCATATGCAGTGGTTCTCAAAATAAGAGAATAGCTGCACACTGTCCAGTACTGGAGTCACTGGCCCCATGTGTCTATGGAGCACACCTGTGGCTAATGTAGAATAATACCAAATTTCAAAGGCTCAGTAGGGGAAAAGGAGAATGTGAATCACTTCACTAATGATCTGTTGATTATATGTTGAAATGATATTTAAGTTATACTTGGCTAAAGAAATTAATGCCCTTCCTGGGTTTCTTTTTCCACAACTTTCCAGGCATTCTGTGTTTTAGCTATAGTTAGATTATGTTAGCAGTGTATCCACGAATTTGTGGGCCTCTGTGCTTTTGCTCTAGCAGATTAATCTAAAATACTCATCCTTCTTGCCTTTTCAATATTAGACTTCTTGATAATTCTGAAATTACAGGCAACCCAAATACTACCATATTCATTACTTTAACTAGCATTTGAATACCTATAGTGTTTTATGTATAATATGAAGAGAATGGATAAATAAATGATCTCATATTCACACAACAGAAAACTACAGCAACCTGTCTGTGCTTCCTTATCTTAAAAGGAGCTAGAAGTCACCTTATAGGTGTTGTTTGTTAAGGACTGGATGAAGTAAAGTGTTTAGAACAGTGTCTGTAAGGGTTCATAAGGTATAAGTTATTACTATGAAAAGTATTCCCAAGTATAAACCTCGAAAACAAGACTAACTGAAAAAAAAGCAAGTTGCAAAGGACTGGGTTTTTTTTTTTCTTTTTTGCAAATGACTATTTATATAATGTTAGAACACGAAAACAATACAGTATTTTTTTCAGAGACTTATTCGTATGCTCTTCATACACATAAGTTCAGAAAAGCCCTTAATGCTGTAGAGAATGTAATTCAATAGGAAAAAGGTATACAGGTGACTTTGTAATCTTTAGCTGGCTGTGTGTACTGAGATGTTCGTTTTTGTCTGACATAATCCCCCCACCCCCTTTTTTTAAGACCTAGTTCCTGCTTGAAGGTATTGCAAATTTATCTTTACCACTACCCTAAACACCATCCCCTGTGTTCGTGGTTGAATGCATCACCGTTAGGCACCTCTGTAAACCAGGCCTCGAAAGCTGGTACGTCTAGAATAAGCTGGATCTAAATTAAATCGTGCCTCTCTCCGCAGCTCTTCCCAGACTGCCTACTTGCAGACCCTCCACCAGCTCCCTAAGGGTTAAAATGACCAAGGCCAGCTTCCATCAGGGCACCACGTAACGCTCCCCTCTGCGAAAGGAGAACGGTCTGCTTTCTCAAGGGAAGCCTGGCCGTACCCACGCCGGAGATCCTTCTCGATGGATCTCCACAGGTACCCTTACACCTGGGATTCCCTTCTCCCCTTTAGCCGGAGCAGGAAATGTTCCCCTCAGCAGATTCCCTGTTCTCACCCATGGAGGATCCTTTCTTCTGTCTCGCCCCACGCCCAACTGCACGACCCGGCTAGGCCTAGCACGACCAGCTCTGTCCCGACAGACGCATCTCGCTTCGGCGAGCAGCCGGTATCACTTCCGGGAGAACTAACGCCCTCTCCTGTTACAAACGCCACTTCCCTCTCGAAGACCTGCTGCTCGGATTCTAAGCGCATGCGCCCAAACTGCCGTAATTGAGGCAGGTGGATCTATCTCCTCTCGCTCTCGCGGCAGTCTCGCGGTATTTGCTTCTCCCGAGGGAGTTATTTGAACGCTCTGGCGGTAACTCCGCCCTGGCCGCTCAGCGGGCGGCTGACCCGAGCTCTAAGGCGGTTTTGGAATCTGGTCCTCCGGCCGGTGGGGCTAGTTGTACTCCCAGCGCGGACGAGGGTGGTCCCGGCTAAGTTCTGGCGCCATGGGGGCGGAGAAGAAGCTGCTGGCAGTTAAGGAGGCCTTTCAGCTGGCGCAGCAGCCGCACCAGAACCAGGCGAAGCTGGTGGTGGCGCTGAGCCGCACCTACTGCAAGGTAAGCGCGGCCCCAGCCTCGCCCGGAGTCCCCCCTGCGCTCCCGGGACCAGCCTCCCACAGGGGTCTCCTGTGACCCTCCGGATTCCAAACTTCTTAACCTTCCCCACCCAGGTCGGAAAGGTCTGGGGACCTGCCCGAGGTCGCCCGGGCAGCTCCTCGCCCCTGCGGCCTCCGGCGCGGACCGCTAGTTCGTTGTGAATTCGGAGAACAGCGTTTGCGAGCACCGAGGCGACCCCGCGCGCTGTTGGGCCGCTGGGTGGATCCTGAACGTACATCGGGAAGGCAGGTCGTCGGTCAGATTAATTACAGTTGAATCGAATTGAATCACCAAATAACAAATTCATCATTAGGACCTGGCTCTTCTTGTTTATGTAAATACTGTTTTGAGTGGTGCCCTGAGAAGAGTTGGACCGTGAATTTCGGGAAAAGAAATGATCTTGAGATCCAAGAAAAATTAAAGTCAATATAATCGGGCTTGAGAATATGAAAGGATGTGAAAGTTATATCAAAAGGAAATTGCTGTGGAAAAGGAAGGCTAAATGTGGTAAAATAGGAAAGCCACTGTTGATTTTGGGTTGTTTCAGGAGGAAGCGGGGTTTTTTTTGTTTGTTTGTTTTTACTAAACTGGCACCAAGGCATATTGAGGATTCAAGGGTATTTAGAAAAAAAAAACAAAGGAATCCTTTCACGGTCAAAATTCACGTTTGTTTTCTTCCTTGGGAAGTAAATTGCTCTGGAGAGAAATTTGCGTATTTTATCCCTTCGATAGTTTGGAAACTCACCTGAGAGTTTACTAAATAATGATTTTGGCGTAATTGTGAGTAGTGCTTTCAACAGTCTTAGCTTACTGTTGGGAAAGAGGGATTCTATCAATGCGGTTTGTGAACGGTTTCTTTTTGTCTTTCAGATGGATGATAAGACCGTTTTTCATGAGGAGTTTGTTCACTACCTTAAGTACGCCATGGTGGTCTATAAACGTGAGCCCGCCGTGGAGAGAGTAATGGAGTTCGCAGCAAAGTTTGTTACTTCATTTCACCAATCTGATCCGGAAGATGACGAGGAAGAGGAAGATGGTGGCATTCTAAATTATTTATTTACCTTTCTTTTAAAGGTGTGAAAACTAGAACTTTGGGGAAGTATGTAGAAAGATTTACTATGTTAAAACGGCCATGGAAGTTTGTATGTTTTAGAGAATGAAATATTTTGTAACTGAGAAAATGTGAATGAGTCTGCCTTTTGTATGAAATATGAGAACTGTCACTAGCATTAAGAAGTGGACTTGTAGTAATTCCAGCGTTAAATTTTTAATGACCTCTGTTAGCCGGTTCTCACCTCATTTGTTTTAAATGAATTCACTATTTTACAAGTAAAGTAAGAATTCCTACAAGGGAAGTATGCCCTTGTAATTCAGCTTATACTTACTTTGAGCCATGTGTATTGTGGGACTTGATATAATGTATGTTTAGTATGCATATGGATCAAGGTAATCTTGTTGCTCTGCAGGTAGTGAATTTGGTAACTTTTTGCACTCTAAACCTATAGGATTCAAGTGGCGTGTGACTGTAAATAAATTTTGATTTGTTCCCGTTTCAGTCTCACGAAGCAAACAGCAATGCAGTTAGATTTAGAGCGTGCCAGCTCATAAACAAGCTGTTGGGAAGTATGCCAGAAAATGCCCAGATTGATGATGATTTGTTTGATAAAATTAATGAAGCCATGCTTATTAGATTGAAAGATAAGATTCCAAATGTAAGGATACAGGCAGTTCTGGCTCTTTCACGACTTCAGGATCCCAAAGATGATGAATGTCCGGTGGTTAAAGGTATGTGTAGCTTCCTAAATTCTGTTTCAGTTTCCTTGACTTTGTTAAATTCTCATTAGAGAGGGTTATTTTTGTGTGTGTTTTTTTAATATTTTCTCTCTCTGGCTTTCTCTTTCTATGGAAGAGTATAGTTTTATACATGTATATTATATATATATGTAAAAATATATGATTTTTAAAAATACCCAAGTAGCCACCACCCAGCTTAAAAAAACAGAACATCGAGGGACCTGGGTGGCTCAGTTAGTTGAGCATCTAACTTTGGCTCAGGTCATGATCTCACGGTTCATGAGTTCGAATCCTGTGTTGGGCTCTGTACTGACAGCTCAGTATAGAGCCTGGAGCCTGCTTCAGATTCTGTCTGTCTGTCTGTCTTTCTCTCTCTCTCAAAAAATAAACATTAAACAAAGTATAGAGCATCATCAGTTCCTTTGAAGCCGGTCTTATATCCCACTCCGATTTTATCACTCTCTCAGAGTTCATGATTATCCTGAATTTTTTGTTAATTATTATTTTGTCTTTGTGTTTAAGCAGCCATCTGTGTGTATCTCTAAAAAGTTTTGCCTATCATTTTGTATGCGCTATGAATCATATTCTGCTTTCAACATTACTTCTAATTGTAACATTCATCCATGTTGATATATTTATTTACTGTTTTATATTTTTAAAAATGTTTGTTATTTGAGAGAGATGGCAGAAATGGGGGAGGAACAGAAAGAGAGAGAGAGAGAGAGAGAGAGAGAGAGACAATGGGACAGAGAAAGAGAGAGAGAGACAATGGGACAGAAAGATCCCAAGTAGGCTCTGTGCTGACAGCAGACAGCCCTGTGTGGGGCTCAAACTAACAAACTGAACCATGAGATCATGATCCAAAGTCAGTCGTTTAACCGACTGAGCCACCCAGGTTCCCCTTATTTACTGTCTTATAGTGTTCTGTTGTATGAATGTGACACAGTTTATTATTTCTAATATTGATAGGCCTAGTTTCCAGTTATTTTGCTCTGAAAAAATGATGTTGTTGCTATGAACTTCCTTATACCGGGCTTCTGGTGCACAGGTTAAAGAGTTTCTAGGGTGTATACCTAGAGTGAAGTTGTTGGGATATGTATGCATTCAACTTTATCACATAAGGTGCAAGTGTTCTGCAAAATAGTTTATCAACTAATATTCCCAGTAACAGTGAATAAAAGCATTCGTTGATCCATGTTATCTCCAGTGTTTGATACTGTCGGATTTAAAAATTTTTGTTAATCTAGTTGTGTGTATAATATATATCCTTTTTATGTATCTTTTCATTATTTAACAGTTACATTTCTTCTAGATAATGTCTCATAATGTGTTCTCATTTTTCTCTTGGTCTGACTTATTTACTGGAATTTGTTGTATATTTTGGAAAGAAATTTTTGGTTTATATGAATTGTAGATCTCTTTCAACTTTAGATGGCTCTTTGTTTCACTCTCGTTGGGATGTCTTGTTCGACAGAAACTCCTAATGTCAATTTACTCAATCTCTGCCTTTATTATGATTTGCACTTTTTTCCTTTTGATTTCCATTTTCTGTCTTTCATTTAACAAATTTTTCTCTACTTCTGGGCTCATAAAGATAGTCATATTCCAATTTTCTATATATGTCTGGCCACATTTTGGGCACTTTTTCACTTTTTGTCCCTCTTACTAGGTTTATAATCAGTTTTGATAACTAATGATAGTTAATATTTTTTGATGTAAAATGGTACACATAATATTGTATAAAATATACGTTTGGTAGTCAATATGTATTTAATTATAAAGATGGGGAAAATTTGAGAAGTAGAGGTGAATGAATATTTAAATGCAGGAAATGGATTTTGTTTCAGTGAGTAAAATCAGAAGTAACTTCTTTAGGACTCATTAAAAATCAAAATAATGAGCCCTTTAAAAAGTCTTATTAGTTTAAAATAAACTAATCTTGAAGAGTTGCAAAGACATAATCTTAATGATAAATTTTTGCATGATCTTTAGGGCTCTTTGTTTTCAATTTTAGCCTTTGTGCCTAGTCCTTTGACAAATTTCTTATTCAGTTCTTTTTAAAAGTTTATTTTGAAAGAGAGAGAGGCGCAGAGAAAGAGGGAGAGAGAATCCCAAGCAGGCTATGTCCTGCCAGTGCCGTGTGGGGCTCAAACTTACCAACTGTGAGATCATGACCTGAGCCAAAATCAAGAGTCAGATGTTCAATCGATTGAGCCACCTAGGTGCTCCTCTTCTGGTTTTTTAGGGGAAGTTGGCAGAAGAAAAATCTTCAGGTAAAATTAAATGTGTAAGACTAAAAAATGAATATTGTTTTAAGGATATCGTTAAATATCAAAATATCGGTTATCTTATGACTGTGGCTAAATGAATATTTCTTTACATATTTATTTATTTTAGTGTACTAAATAATTTAGTGTACACTAATATTTATTTTAGTGTACTAAAATGTATTGCTTTATTTTTAGCATATACTACTTTGATTGAAAATGATTCAAATCCAGAAGTTAGGCGGGCAGTGTTATCCTGTATTGCACCATCAGCAAAGACTTTGCCAAAAATTGTAGGGCGCACCAAGGATGTGAAGGAGGCTGTCAGAAAGCTGGCTTATCAAGTAAGTCAGTCTAATAACTTCTATACGTATATTCTTAAAATACTTTTGAAAAATAATTTGGCATGTAATGGTTTCTTCAATGAGATTTTAATGGATGGAAAGTATAGGTATTATAGGTAAAATCTTATTATATTAAATGTGTTCCAGATATTTATTTGTTTTAGAAATTATGGGTTATTTTCTTAGATGATGGAGATATTACTGGTTATGAAATATATAAACTATGTTACGTTTAATGACCACCTTATTATTATTACTATCTTTTTAAGGTTTTAGCTGAAAAGGTTCATATGAGAGCTATGTCTATTGCTCAGAGAGTGATGCTCCTTCAACAAGGTCTTAATGACAGATCAGGTAAGATTGACTTCTTTAAATACAAAACTTTAGTTAATTTTGGCTTAGTAGACTTAAAAGATTTAGAAAACATGTGTCCTTAATTATGTGAAGTAAGCCTATCATTACCTCAGTCTGTAAAAATTTAGCATGGTATGTAGAAAACATTTCATAGGGTTAAAGATTCCAGTAATTAAAGGAGTAGAGTTTAATTTTCCTGTGTTTTACAGATAAAGAAACTATATCTTAAGGTTGCATAGCTAATTTATATGAGATGTAGGGCAGGATATCTTTTTGAACTCTCTCTCTTCTAGAAATGTGCCATCTATCAGCTTTGTGTATATCTTGATAGGAATGCATCCTGTGCTGCAGAAACAGAATTTAGGAATGATCAGACTAGTATAATTTTCCTACCTTTTAAAAATTCTTTTCTCTTTGTTAAAACTGGAGAATCTGCTTGTGGGAATGATGAGGAATGATATATTTTAAATTTCCAGCCCCCTTGAGAAGGCTCAGACGGCTTAATTTTGGTCTAGCAAGAAAACTTGAGTTTCAAAACATTGTCAGAGGACTAATGACTAAGAGGATGACTTGAAAACTAAGAATAAATTTTGTTCAGTGATATATGCTTGTGTGATTCACTATTGCAAGTAGCAACCATGTAATAGATGAAGTCAGGCAATGGGTGAAATAATAGCTGTCAGGACCAACACTTGAAGCCCAGTGATCCCAGGGGAGAAGGAATGCAATTAGTTTGGAGGCTCTGATGGTGGTTGAGTATTTGGTTTGAACCTTTCCATTATTATTTGGAAGTGGACAGCATAGTGACTTTTGCAATATTATTGTACTTTTATTTTTTTCATTAGTAATTTTCTTTGTTCTTCCTCTTAGTCTCTTTCCATTTTTACTGTTAATACTAATTTTATGTCAACACTGATCTGATGATAAAAGGCAATTAATACAGACAAAATATAGGAAATGGAAGCTAGAGGGAGCCTCTGTTCACTTATATTTCAAATGACTTTAACAGATGCTGTAAAACAAGCAATGCAGAAGCATCTTCTCCAAGGCTGGTTACGTTTCACTGAAGGAAATATATTAGAGTTGCTTCATCGGTTAGATGTGGAAAATTCTTCTGAAGTGGCAGTCTCTGTTCTGAATGCCTTATTTTCAGTGACTCCTCTTAATGAGCTGGCAGAAATCTGTAAAAATAATGATGGCAGGTATATATTCATTATTTGAAATGTGATAATGATGAACCTATGCAATTAAAATTAGTCCCCTTTTCTGATTACTTCAGATTGTATCAACACCTTTTATCTACTCCACTTATGTTTTCTTTACTGTGGTAGATGTCTTTTTCTTTTTTCCTTCTTGCATAAGAACTTAACCACTTTATCTGCATAGACAACTTTAGCTGCATTTTTTTTCTCATTGTTATTTTGTTTTTTGCATTAGCTTACCATGGAAAATCCAACAACATGCATCCCTATTGTATGTTTGATTTTTTTTTCTTTTGCTTTCAATGTTTTTATTTGTGTATTGTGGATAAGTTAATGACTTTGTAATTAAAAGGGTGCTGGTTATAAATCAAGTCTGCTTTTCCCATTTTTTATACTCAGTTCAAAAAAATTTTTTAACTTTATTTTGAGAGAGAGACACAGAGAGAGTGCACATGAGCCTGTATGAATGTGGGATGGGCAGAGAGAAAGGGAGAGAGAGAGTCCGAAGCAGGCTCCTTGCTGTCAATGCAGAGCCCAACTTGGGACTTGATCTCATAAAGTGTGAGATCATGACCTGAGTCAAAATCAAGAGATGGATGTTTAACTGACTGAGCCACCCAGATGCCCTTACTCAGTTCAGACTTTTACCTGGATATTAAGCTTATGTTTTGTCTTATTCTCTCCCTTTTAAATGAAGGAAACTGATTCCAGTGGAAACATTAACTCCTGAAAATGCTTTGTATTGGCGTGTCCTTTGTGAATATGTGAAATCGAAAGGAGATGAAGGTGAAGAAGTTTTGGAGCAGATTTTGCCGGAGCCTGTAGTATATGCAGAGTATTTACTAAGGTAAAATTTTTTTTCCTTATTTTTGTAATGTACTTTTGGTGCTGTATGTGTCACCTCTCATCCCCTCCCTCAGAGTCATGCTTGGTTGGGAATCAGAAAACATTTTTTTTTTGGATAGGCAAGGATAAATAGGAATGTACATTGAGTCTCTCTGAAGAATATTCTGTACTGGACAGTATAATGAAAGCAACAAGTCAGCACGTTTAAGGATATTTCCTTAAAGTTGTTAGGTTGTGAATATCAATATTTGTAAATAAAGTTGATAATGATGGTGTGTTACTCTTTGAAATTGGTTGGCAAACCTTTTCTAAGGGTCAGATGGTAAATGTTTAGGGCTTGCAGGCTATGCTGTGTCATAATAAAAACTACACTGTGATGATACAAAAGCAGCCAAAGAATATGTGATGTATGATTGTAACTGTTTTCTGATAAAACTTTTATCAACGTTTATGGACACTGAAATTCATAAAATTTCCATATGCATTTATTTTCTTTTTTTGTGATATTATTATTTGATTTTATTTTTTTTCTATTTGCAGTTACTTTTTTTTTTTTTAATTTTTTTCTTAAATAGTTTGTCAAATTGGTTACCATATAGCACCCAGTACTCATCCCAACAAGTGCCCTCCTCCGTGCCCATCACCCCCTTCCCCTCTCCCCCACCCTCATCAGCCCTCAATTTGTTTTCAGCATTCAGCAGTCTCATGGTTTGCCTCCCTCCCTCTCCCCAACTATTTTTCCCCTTCTTCTCACGCGTCGTAGTCCACTGGCTTCCTCCTAATCCACCTATATGTGCGAACATATGGTATCTGTCCTTCTCTGCCTGACTTATTTCGCTCAGCATAACACCCTCTAGTTCCATCTGTGTTGCTACACATGGCCAGATTTCATTCTTTCTCATTGTCATGTAATATTCCGTTGTATAAATATAACACATCTTCTTGATCCATTCATCAGTTGATGGACACTTAGGTTCTTTCCACGTTTTGGCTATTGTTGAGAGTGCTGCTCTGAACATTGGAGTACATGTGCCCCTATGCATCAGCCCTCCTGTATCCCTTGGGTAAATTCCTAGCAGTGCTACTGCTGGGTCATAGGGGAATTCTATTGTTAATTTTTTGAGGAACCTCCATACTGTTTTCCAGAGGGGCTGCACAATTTTACATTCCCACCAACAATGTAGGAGGGTGCCTGTTTCTCCACATCCTCACCAGAATCTAGAGTCTCCTGATTTATTCATTTTAGCCACTCTGACTGGCATGAGGTGGTATCTCAGTGTGGTTTTGATTTGTATTTCCCTGATGATGAGGGACGCTGAGCATCGTTTCATGCGTCTTTTGGCCATCTGGATGTCCTCTTTGGAGAAGTGTCTGTTCATGTATCCTGCCCATTTCTTCACTGGATTATTTGTTTTTTGGGTGTGGAGTTTGGTGAGGTCCTTATAGATTTTGGATACTAGCCCTTTATCTGATATGTCATTGCAACTGCCTTTTCCCATTCTATCAGTTGCCGTATTAGTTTTATTGATTATTTCCTTTGGTGCAGAAGCTTTTTATCTTGATGAGGTCTCAGGAGTTCATTTTTGCTCTTGATTCCCTTGCCTTTGGGGATGTGTCAAGTAAGAAATTGCTGTGGTTGAAGTCAAGGAAGTTTTTTGCCGCTTTCTCCTCTAGGGTTTTGATGGTTTCCTGTCTCACGTTCAGGTCCTTTATCCATTTTGAGTTGATTTTTGTGTATGGTGTGAGAAAATGATCTAGTTTCATTCTTCTGCATGTTGCTGTCCAGTTCTCCCAACACCATCTGTTAAAGAGGCTGTCTTTTTTCCATTTGATACTCTTTCCTGCTTTGTCAGAGATTAGTTGGCTGTATACTTTTGGGTCCACTTCTGAGTTCTCAATTCTGTTCCATTGGTCAATGTGTCTGTTTTTGTGCCAATACCATGCTGTCTTGATGATGACAGCTTTGTAGTAGAGGCTAAAGTCTGGGATGTTGATACTTCCCGTTTTGGTTTTATTCTTCAATATTACTTTGGCTATTCGGGGTCTTTTATGGTTCCATACAAATTTTTGGATAGTTTTGGTTTTGAGAAGAATGCTGTTGTAATTTTGATTGGGATTGCATTGAATGTGTCGATTGCTTTGGGTAGTAATAACATTTTAACTATATTTATTCTTCCAATCCATGATGATGGAATGTTTTTCCATTTCTTTGTGTCTTCTTCAATTTCCTTCATAAGTTTTCTATAGTTTTCATCATATAGATCTCTTGTATCCTTGGTTAGGTTTATTCCTAGGTTTTATGTTTTTTTGTGCAATTGTGAATGGGATCAATTTCTTGATTTCTCTTTCTGTTGCTTCATTGTTGGTGTATAAAAATGCAACTGATTTCTTTACGTTGATTTTGTACCCTGCAACTTGGCTGAATTCTTGGATCAGTTCTAGTAGGCTTCTGGAGGAGTCTGTCGGGTTTTCTATGTCGAGTATCATGTCGTCTGCGAAAAGGGAAGGTTTGATTTCTTCTTTGCCAGTTCTGATGCCTTTTATTTCCTTTTGTTGTCTGATTGCTGATGCTAGGACTTCCAACACTATGTTAAACAACAGTGGTGAGAGTGGACATCTCTGTCGTGTTCCTGATCTCGGGGAAAGTTCTCAGTTTTTCCCCATTGAAGATGATGTTAGCTGAGGGCTTCTCATAGATGGCTTTTATGGTGTTTAAGTAAGTTCCTTCTATCCCAACTTTCTTGAGGATCTTTATTAAGAAGGGATGCTGTGTCTTGTCAGATGCTTTTTCTGCATCTATCTTTTCTGTTAATGTGATGCATCACATTGATTGATTTGCGAATACTGAATCAGCCCTGTAACCCAGGAATGAATCCCACTTGATTATAGTGGATAATTTCTTTTTATGTGTTGTTGAATTCCATTTGCAAGTATCTTGTTGAGAATTTTTGCATCTGTATTCATCAAGGATATTAGCCTGTAGTTCTGTTTTTTTGCTGGGTCTCTGTCTGGTTGGGAATCAAAGCAATGGTAGCTTCGTAGAATGAGTCTGGAAGTTTTCCTTCCATTTCTGTTTTTTGGAATAGCTTGAAAAGAATGGGTATTAACACTGATTTAAATGTCTGGTAGAATTCCCTGGGGAAGCCATCTGGTCGAGGGCTCTTACTTGTTGGGAGATTTTTGATAACTGATTCAATTTCCTCACTAGTTATGGGTCTGTTCAGATTTTTTCTCTTCCCATATGAGTGTGTGTTTAGGAATTTGTTCATTTCTTCTAAGTTTGTCTAGTTAGTTGGCACATAATTTTTCATAGTATTTCCTGATAATTGCTTGTATTTCTGAGGGGTTACTTGTAATGAGTCCATTTTCATTCATGATTTTATCTATTTGGGTGCTCTCTCTTTTCTTTTAGAGAAGCCTGGCTAGAGGTTTGTCAATTTTATTTTTTCAAAAAAACCAACTCTTGGTTTCGTTGACCTGTTCAACTGTTTTTTTTTGTTTCTGTAGTGTTTATTTCTGCCCTGATTTTTATTATTTCTCTTCTTCTACTAGGCTTAGGGTGCTCTTGTTGCTCTGCCTCTAGTTCCTTTAGGTGAGCTGTTAGATTTTGTACTTGCACTGTTTCTAATTTCTTGAAGTAGGCCTGGAGTGCAATGTACTTTCCTCTTAGGATTACCTTTGCCTCATCCCGTAGAATTTGAATTATTGTATTTTCATTTTCATTTGTTTCCATATGTTTTTTAATTTCTTCTCTAATTGCCTGATTGGCCCATTCGTTCTTTAGTAGGGTATTCTTTAACCTCCTTGTTTTTGGAGGTTTTCTAGACTTTTTCCTGTAGTTGATTTCAAGTTTCATAGCATCATAATCTGAAAGTGTGCATGGTATGGTCTTGACTCTTATATTTATTGAGGGCTACTTTATGTCCCAGTATGTGATCCATCTTGGACATCGTGCCATGCGCACTTGAGAAGAAAGTGAATTCCATGGCCTCAGGATGTAGAGTTCTAAATATATCTGTCAAATCTGTCTCGTCCAATGTGTCATTCAAGTCCATTGTTTTTTTAGTGATTTTCTGTCAGGTAGATCTATCCATTGCTATAAGTGGAGTATTAAAGTTCCCTGCTATTAGCACATTCCTACCCATTAGATTGTTTCTGTTTATGATTAATTATTTTATGTATTTGGGTGCTTCCATATTGGTGCATAGACATTTATAATTGTTAGGTCTTCCTTATGGATAGACCCTGTAATTATATGATGCCCTTCTTCATCCCTTGTTACTGTCTTTACTTTAAAGTCCAGTTTGTCTGATATAAATATGACTACTCCAGCTTTCTTTTGATGTCCAGTAGTATGATAGATATTTCTCCCTCCCCTTACTATCAATTTGAAGGTGTCCTCAGATCTAAAATGAGTCTCTTGTAGACAGCAAATAGATGGATTTTGTTTTTTTTATCCATTCTGCTACCCCATGTCTTTTGATTGGAGCATTCAGCCCATTTACATTGTGTTATTATTGAAAAATAGGGGTTTAGAGTCATTGTGTCCTTTGTGGGATTCATGCTTGTGGTGGTGTCTCTGGTATCTCCCTGAGGCCCTGCCTGGTAGTTAGGGAGAAAAATGGGGTTGCCCCAGTCTTTTCTGAAACTCAGCGTTACAAATCACTCCTTTGGTTCTGATCTCCCTGTGCTGCGGGCGTAGACAAGATGGGCTGTTCTATGCCCCACGCCCTGCCTCGTTTCCAGGTCCCAGTCCACACGCTTTATTGATACCGCCTTAAACACATTCCCACAAGTCGATACTTCCCTGCTGCCAGGGGTCGAGGTGGGGGGGATGTGGCGCAGCCTCAGAGCCTCCGGGGTCAAGTGGCGGCACAGCCTGGGATCTGCCCCCTCGGCGCTGCCGAGGGTCTAGCCTGGTGCCAGGAGCGCAGCAGAGCAATTATTCCTGGAGCCCTCTGGGACCGGGGGCACCTAGTTCAAAGTCAGCACCCCAGCTAGAACTAAAAACACTCCTTCCAAGCCGAGATTTTTCTCTTCTCCAGGGACAGTTCTATTAGCAGTTTCAGGTGCTCTTTCTTTTCCCCTCTGCTCACCGAGGCTGCCTGCGAGCCGGGCTCCCTCCCCTCCCTCCGTGTCTCAGGTCTCTGCCGCTTTTATCTTCCCCAGTTCGCACTCATGCACTTATGAGGTTGCCTTCCCAGTGTGCTCTGTCTCTTTCTCTTCCCAAACTCCTGTGGCTCAGTGTTCTATGACTTCAGGCTTTCTCTGTTTGAGAGATGGGTGGAAGCGAAATGCATGGAACTCCCTACTTCTCCACCATCTTGCCTCCCTCTTCCATATGCATTTATTTTCAAATGGCTGTGTATACATCCATACACAGATAAGCTTTCACTTAAAAATGTAAAACTCTTAGCTTATGTGCTGTGGAAGTCTATGGACTATGGTGCATGGGCCACAGTTTTCTGACTGACAACGTGAACCTTTGTGGCCAGTTTTAGTATTCAGATTATCGCTATTTGGCTTTTTTTTTTTTTTTTCAGGGGTACCTGTGTGACTCATTGTTAAGTGTCCGACTTTAGCTCAGGTCATGATCTCACGGTTTGTGAGTTCAAGCCCTTTGTTGCAGCGGGCTCTGTGCTGACAGCTCAGAGCCTGAAGCCTGCTTCAGATTCTGTGTCTTCCTCTCTTTTGCCATCCCCCGCTCACACTGTCTCTCTCCTTCTCTCAAAAATAAATAAACTTTTAAAAAACTTTTTTTCGAAATACGTCTTTTTCTTTATTTTAATTCTGATTTTTAATTTTACTTTAAAATCACACTATTAAAACAAATTTGTCAAAATTCAAATATAGAAACATGTAGAAGAAAAATACGGAAAGTTTTCTTCTTCTAAATGTTTATTTTGAGAGAGCAAGAGCGTGTGTAGGATGGACAGAGGGAGAGAGACTCCCAGGCAGGTTCCATGGTCAGTGCATAACTTATCTATCATAGGGCTCGCTCTCACAACCATGAGATCATGACCATAGCAGAAATCTAAAGAGTTGGTCACTTAACTGCCTGAGCCACCCAGGTGCCCCTGGAAATTTTCTGTCATCCTCTAATTCCTCAATTCCATTTATCTTAGAGTTAACAATTTGGGGTATATACTTTCAAACCTCTTCTTTACATTTATAAGCACATATATTAAAATACATAATTTTTAAAAATGTTTTATTCTGAGAGAGAGAGAGAGAGACAGCGTGAGCAGGGGAGGGTGAGAGAGAGAGGGAGATACGGAATCTGGAGCAGTCTCTAGGCTCTGAGCTAGCTGTCAGTACAGAGCCGAGTGCGGGGCTTGAACCCACTAACCGTGAGATCATGACCTGAGCTGATGTCGGATGCTCAACCGACTGAGCCACCCAGGCGCCCCTATAATTTTTTTAAAAATATCACACTATACATACATTTTTTCCCCAACTATTTATATCTGATATCATTATATGTTGGCATATATAAATTTATCACACTCTTAACAACATGCTATTTTATAGTATGAAGACAATATTTTATTTACTTCTCTGTTAATGGACATTTAACACGATTCCAGTTTTCATTGGTAAATTGTTAAACCATAGATTGTTATGTACATTTGGGATTTTGTGGGTTGATTCCCAGAAATGAAATTGCTGGACCAAAGGTTCTATATTTTGATAGATTTTGGTGTGTAGAGTTTTTAATAACTTTGTTTCTTCATGCATTTTTTTGAAAAGCTTTTTCCATGTGATAGGAATTACAAGCCTGAATTCTCTTTGTATGGAATATAGTATTCTGCTTTTGCTTATCATGATTCAGTATAAGTCAGGAGGCAAAACTATAAATGCGTTTTAATTTGTATGCAAATTATTTAATCCAGGATAAATATCTTAAATGTGAGCCAATATGGATACTTACAGTCTCAGTTCATAGTAATATCATAAAAAAAAAATCTATGTGCATCTACTGTTTCAATAGTAGATGTTTCAAGGTTTAATATTAGAGTATTCATTATAAAGCTGTTTGGGCCATGTTGCAGTGTTTCCAAAATTAAGGAATTTGATGCAATGATTAATATGAATTGATATGATAGTATACATGCTTATAGAAAATAAAATATTAGGAAATAAATATTTAAATAACAGGAAGAGGCTCTCAAGGACTGCTTCACAGATTAATTCTTACTGAAATACAGGTAAGAAGCTTGGTTTTTTTGGCTCTATGAAGTCAGGGATTCTTATATTTCCTTTGTCACTTAACCTGTGAATTTTGAAATAGGTAACTTTAATCAGCTTGTGTTTTTTCACTTGTAAAGAAGAAAACTTTGAAAATGGTAGTTTGATTACTATTGAAAGAATACTTTAGAAAATAGAATGGTTTTCTTTTTGGAGGAACATCACTAGATAGGATTAGTTTATTCAGGCACAGAAACAAAATTAAATGGAAAAATTTCTTCCTGATAATCTCAGAAATTTATTTTCAGACATTTTTTAGCAGGAAGAGTTACTGATTCAGAATTCTGATATGAAACAATTTCCTGTTAATTGATGTATTTATGTAAAGAAAGAAATCATGGATTTTTTTTACTGTTCACTTTTGAGAGAAGAGCATGAGCGGGTGAAGAGCAGAGAGAAAGGGAGACACAGAATGTGAAGCAGGGCTCAAACTCACAAACCGCGAGCTCATGACCTGAGCTCAAATTGGACAATTAACCAACTGAGCTACCCAGGCGACTCAGAAATCAAGGATATTAAATCAGGCTTGTCAAATTTGAGGAAGAAAAAGAGACTCCAAAACAATTTTTAGAAAAGACCTTATATAAATTGCTGGAGAAAGCTTTAAGAAAAAAAGCTTTCTTTTCTTGAGTCTTTTCCTCATTGTAATGAATATGTTTTAAAATGGTTAAAAAAGATGATTTTGTGGTAATTAAAATTGATGGGTCCATTTTAGGTTGTATTTATGCAGTTCAAGATTTGTAACTTATTAATGAAGTAACTACTCTTTGAGCTAACTTAAAAACCCCTCAGTCTTGATGCTATGCAGTGTGCTAAAGCTGGATGGGAAAAGTAAGGAGGGATTCAAAGATGAGTGAAGGTTTTTTTAGCTGTTCAGAAACTGGTAACTCTAACTGATCTATTGATTTTGATAATTACCAGTTTTGTAGCTTTCTTTTAGTGTTCTACTAGAACCCAGAGGATGGTTGATGCCATTGAAGGTGCCAGTATCATGGCCAGAGATTTGTGAGCTTTTATTTACTCTTGTTTATCATTTTTTTATTTTATTTTTTTTTAAAAGCAGCTCCTCTTTTTTTTATTTTTTTAAATGTTTTATTTATTTCTAGGAGAGAGAGAGAGACAGCGTGAGCAGGGGAGGGTCAGAGAGAGAGGGAGTGACACACTCTGAAGCAGGCTCCAGGCTCTGAGCCGGCAGTCCGCACAGAACCTGATGCGGGGCTCGAACCCACAAACCGCGAGATCATGACCTAAGCGAAAGTCGGACGCTTAACTGACT
The DNA here is from genome assembly GCF_003009895.1 of Hyaena hyaena. Taxonomy (NCBI): domain Eukaryota; kingdom Metazoa; phylum Chordata; class Mammalia; order Carnivora; family Hyaenidae; genus Hyaena; species Hyaena hyaena. The sequence continues at coordinate 477,379 of NW_024081406.1, forward strand.
AAGCCACCCAGGCGCCCCTCTTGTTTATCATTTTAAAGATGCAGATGTAAAGATACATAATGATGCAGCTTTTATAACTTGATTTTTGTTGACATTTATTTTTTAATGTTTTTTAATGTTTATTTTTGAGAGAGACAGAGTGCGAGTGGGGGAGGAACAGAGAGAGAGGGAGACACTTAATCTGAAACAGGCTCCAGGTTCTGAGCTGTTAGCACAGAGCCCACTGTGGGCTCAAATCCACAAACTGAGCTGAAGTTAGCTGCTTAACCGACTGAGCCAACCAGGTGCACGAATTTTTAAAAATTTTTAAGTTTATTTATTTATTTTGAGAGAGAGTATATGCATGTGTGTACATGAGTGGAAGAGGGGCAGAGAGAGAGAAAAGTCCCAAGCGGGCTCCACCCTTGACCCAGATAGAGGGGCTTGATCTTACAAATATGAGATTACCTGAGCCACGATCAAGAATTGTATGTTCAACCAACTGAACTACCTAGGTGCCCTGATTTTGGTTGGCATTTTAAAAATGACATTTTTCATCAGGAGTGTTGTTTTTCATATTACTTACCAACCTAAAGGTACTGAGTTGTCTAAGCTTAAATTCTTAATTCTGCCTTAAAATATATATTTTTTAATGTTTGTTTATTTTTGAGAGAGAGCACGAGAGCAGGGGAGGGGCAGAGAGAGAGAGGGAGACACAGAATCCGAAACAGGCTTCAGGCTCTGAGCCCTCAGTACAGAGCCCAAGGCGGGGTTTGAACTCCTGAACTGTGAGATCATGACCTGAGCCAGAAGTCGGATGGGAAGTCCGATGCTCAACCGACTGAGCCACCCAGGTACCCCTAATTCTGCCTTCAAGTAGCTTTTTTTGTTCACATGAAGAAGGGAGACCTTCTGGTAGGCTGTTGAATATTATCTAGATGAGGGTTATAAAAGGCTTTAATTTGGGTAGTGATGGTAAGGATAAAAGGGTAGTTGATGGTGCTTGTTTAGGACTATCTACACTAAAATAAGAACAATACAGATATTAGTAGGGCCCCTAAGCAAGGAAAAGTACAAATTCATGAAGCTATCTATATTTTTCTGATTTTTCAAAAGGTTATTGTATTCATGGATTACTTGTGTAATTCGTATTGATTATTATTACTATTCTTTTAAACAAAAGGATGGTCAGGGATGATGAGAGAAGCCTTGTTCTTTATGGAAAAGTTGTATTTTGTTTAAGGGATCCAGAACTATATAACTGAGAATACTGGTGACTGAAATAATGTTATCAATTTGAGAGATATAAATATGTGCTTTTTGAAAATTCCCCGTAAGAAATTCTAATCTAATGGATATATTTTCCAAATTCTTCTTGATTCAAGCCTATAAGTTTGTTTGCGAAAGTTTGTAACAATAGCATAGAGTTTATTCTTGAAGTTAAATTAGTATAATGTGTTATAAACATTCATATACATTTGGACTGATATGAACTGAAAATTCTTTCATGGGAACTGTTTAATGTTTTTTTAACAGATTTTACATTTTATTCTGCTTGTTTTAGTTATATTCAGTGTATTCCAGTTGTTAACGATGAAAAGAAAAATGATTTTTCCTATATTGGAAATTTGATGTCAAAAGAGTTTATAGGTCAACAATTGATTCTAATTATCAAGTCTTTGGATACAACTGAAGAAGGAGGAAGGTATGTCTAAATATTAACCTTTCTCCTAATTTGCTCTTCTAATATCCTGTATTGAAATATAGTCTGTTATAATATGATTAAATATATTTAAACTGCCTCTATCAAGAGTTCTTTCTTTCCTCTTATATTATATAACAGGAAATAAACCCTTTCCCTCCCTCCTCCTCTGTGGGTATATATGAGTACTTACATGTATGTGTATGTATGCGTGCATATGTCCACACATATATGTGTATATACATATATGTGATTGACTGTTGAGCAACAGGGAGAAGTGGTAAGGGCACTGATCTCCTGTCCCTCCATGGAGTCAGAAATCCGTATATGACTTTTGAGTCATCAAAAACCTATTATTAGTCTATTGACTGAAAGTCTTGCCAACCAGCATAAACATAAAAATTGACATAAACAGTTGGTTAACATCTATTTTCTATATTGTATGTATTATAGACCATATCCTTACAATAAAGGAAGCTAGAGGAAAAAATAAGAAAATCATAAAGAAGAGAAAATACAGTACTATATTGTGTTTATGGAATTGTACTGTACTGTATTTATGGGCAAAAATATGCATATAGGTGGACCTGTATAGTTCATGTCCATTTTGTTCATATATACAGAAAGTACAAGTTCCTCGTTCAATTTTTTTCAAAATCATAAAATTGCAGGTTTTGCTTTAAAAAGTCTCTATTACAGAGACAACTAGTAATATATTTAAAGATTTGATTCACTTCTGATATTTTGCCATTTCATCATGTTGATTTATGAAAGATTGTAGGATCATTATAAATATTTTTTTCGCAGGACATGAATTTTTGACCTAAAGTCTGTATACAGTTTTTTAAAAAACTTTTTAATGTTTATTTATTTTTGAGAGACAGAGCAAAAAAATTTTTTTAATGTTTATTTATTTTTGAGAGAGACAGAGCATGAGCAAGAGAGGGGCAGAGAGAGAGAGGGAGACACAGAATCTGAAGCAGGCTCCAGGCTCTGAGCTGTCAGCACAGAGCCCGGTGTGGGGCTCAAACTCACAAACCCTGAGATCATGACGTGAGCCGAAGTTGGAAGCTTAACTAACTGACTGAGCCACCCAGGTGCCCTGGTACACATATTTTTGTACCTATAGTGATAAAAAAGAACAGAGACAAATACAATTAAGTCTTCAGAATAAATGAAATGTTAGAGATAAAATGTGTTTCTAAAGTCAAATTTAAATTAAAATAGTTCTTTTCAAATGCAGGAAACGACTGCTGGCTATTTTACAGGAGATTCTTACTCTACCCACAACCCCAATATCCCTTCTTTCTTTTCTTGTTGAGAGATTGCTCTGCATTGTTATAGATGATAATAAGAGAACACAAATTGTAAGTAATTTTCTTCATTGTTGATAAAGATTAAGAGGTTTTGGTCAGTGATATTTAGGATTGTCTTGTTTTCTTTTCAGTATTTTTTGCTCAATTTGTCTTTGTTTTTGTTTTAGTCTTATCTGTTAAGGTTTTAAACTTCTTAAAAGCAAACCTTTCTCCCACACACATTTTCTTTATTTTTTAAAGTTTATTTATTTTGAGAAAGAGAGTGGGGCAGAGGCAGAGAGCAGGCTGCATCCACACTGTCAGTGTGGAGGCTGACGTGGGGCTTCAGATCACAAACTGAGCCACCCAGGTGCCCCTTAAATTTATTTTTGAGAGAGAGAGTGTGAGCAGGTGAGGAGTAGAGAGAGGGGAACAGAGGATCACAGACAGGCTTCACACTGATAGCAGGAGCCAGCCTGATGCTGGGCTTGAACTCACGAACTGTGAGATCGTGACCTAAGGCAAAGTCAGATGCTCAACTGACTGAGTCACGTGCACATTTTAAAAAATTCTCTCCTTTCTTTTGTTAGCATATCTATCATTTTGTGGAATCAATTTGAAATAGAGCAGGTTAGGGAAGAGGTGACACATGTACCTTGGTCACTAGGGTTTTTTTTTTTTAATGTTTTTTATTTATTTCAGAGAGAGACAGCATGAGCAGGGGAGGGTCAGAGAGAGGGAGGTACAGGATCTGAAACAGCTCCAGGCTCTGTCAGCTCAGAGCCCAATGCGGGGCTTGAACCCACAAACAGTGAGATCATGACCTGAGCCAAAGTCAGATGCTTAACCAACTGAGCCACCCAGGCGCCCCGGTCACTAGGGTTTTTGATAGCGAGTTCAAGTTATTCATACCTAAGTTCAAATCCCTTGTGATACTTTCTGGCTTGTGACTTTGAGCAAGTTATTTAATTTACTATTACTTGTACACAATGAGAATAACAAAACCTACCTTTTCTTGTTCAATGAAATAGTATTCCTGAAGTGCTTGGTAAATGCAAAAACAAATGTTATCTATTATAATATTGCCAAGTATTTTTTTTTTTAAGTTTTTAGATGTTTATGAAGGGGCAGAGAGAGTGGGAGGCTCTGAGCTGTCAGCACAGAGCACAAAGTGGGGCTCAAACCCACAAATGGTGAGATCATGACCTGAGACGAAGTTGGACGCTTAACCAACTGAGCCACCCAGGCGCCCTGCCAAGTATTTTCTTGAGATAGTCAAAAAAGACAGACCTCTCTATTAGTGTTTTTCATAAATTCATACAATCTCTGAGTTGCAAGTTAATTCAGAAGTTGTCATTTTTAACCCCTCCTTATAGTTACTTACACATAAATCCTTTCTACGACATACAGCATTCCCAGTTAGGTTATCCACATCTGCCTAAGCACCTTCATTGGGGATGTCGCCTTTTCCTAAATCAGCCAGTGGCTCTGAAAGGAAAAGTCTACAGTTATGCTGTCATTTATGCAAAAGGGAATTGAGGATTGTGGACAGAAATTTTTAGGTTTTGATGCTTAAGATTAGATACTATATTTTTTTGAGTACTATATGACAGAATTTATCTTCAGTGTCTATATGCTTGATTACCTTCTCACAATCTTAGAGTTTTTAATTAGATATATTTTTTGGTCATTTTTCCCCCCAAGTTGTCCAGAAGGTAGAATGTGTACTGTTTTTACTTGTATGTTTTGCTCTATTTTTTAGGAGATCGTGGATACTATTTGGAATTCTGTGTAGCAAATTTGGTGTCATTTTATGATATAGAGCATATGTTAAATCGTGTACTCTGAATTATAATTTACCAGGTTACAGAAATTATCTCTGAGATTCGGGCGCCCATTGTTACAGTTGGCGTTGATGATCCGGCTAGTGCAAGAAAGAAAGAAGTCAAGGTAAATTTCTTCTAAATTAAAGAAATGGTGGGATGCACGGATGGCTCAGTTGGTTAAACGTCCGGCTTCAGCTCAGGTCATGATCTCACAGTCCGTGGGTTTGAGCCCCACATTGGACTCTGTGTTGACAGCTCAGAGCCTGAAGTCTGCTTTGAATCCTGTGTCTCCCTCCCTCTCTGCCCTTTCCCTGCTCATGCTCTGTCTCTCTCTCTCAAAAATAAATAAACGTTAAAAACATTAAATTAATTAAAGAAATGCTTGAGTGTAATATAGTTGTACAAGTCTTTTATTTCCTCTTGCTGCATTTTTCAGAATTGTTCTCACAGAGTCAAATTATTGATTATTGAATTGTAAGAGTATCTAAAATGTAACCAGATTATGCAGCCTGAAAGATTTGCCTATCTCTGGTTCAGGATGACTACAACCTTTTGTATATACCTGACTCTGCCTAACTTTTGGGTTGTTGGGATTTGAAATAATACTCTTCGGTTTGGTATAGATTTTTATATTAATAGTTTTTGTTAAAGCAATTTTTATCTTTCCTTAGATGGCTGAAATAAAAGTTAAACTGATTGAGGCAAAAGAAGCTTTGGAAAATTGCATTAACTTACAGGATTTTAATCAAGCGTCAGAATTAAAAGAAGAAATAAAAGCATTAGAGGATGCCAGAATAAAGCTATTGAAAGAGACAGAGCAACTTGAAATCAAAGAAGTTCACATAGAGAAGGTATAGATAATTTTTTCATACTAAACTTCAGTTATTATCTCAACTACACTTTATTTTCTTTTTTAACTCAAACTGCTGGAGTATATTTACTTTGGAGGGCTTTTTTAGCAGTATCATGAATAAACATGAAAATAATTTTTCCCTTTTGTTTTTATTTTAGACTTTGAAAGGCCTCAATTAGCTTTAATTAATATAACTAGGATTTTATTTGCCCCCTTTTCATGCTAATATCTGGAGTTTATAGTCTTTTCCTCCTTGCTAAGGAAATTTACCTTCTAGTTTTTTCTGTGTGTGTGTGTGTGTGTGTGTGTGTTTTGTTTGAATGCTTTAGTAAAAGGAATTGCATCCATCTATCCATCTATCCATCTCTCCTTCATGCAAGACTCATGACCTTTCTGAGCTAGGAAAAGAATTTCTATGGTAACCATACTATTATACATGAAGCTTAACTACAATTTTGTTTTGAAAAAAAGCTAGAGTTTTATTATGTTAAATACTAAACTTTTTTTCCAGTAACATTTGAAGTTTAGTTTCAGCAGTCATTTTTTTTAACTTAGTTGTGTTTAATAAACTTTTCATTTTAATAGAAGATAGAATGATATCAGTTCTATAATATTTGATATTAACTTTCATTTAGGAGATCTTTTTGAATTTTGCCTTTTGTAGTAAATGTCTTTATTATTTTACTTTGAGTTTGTAAATGCTGATTGGAGTGTGCTCAAAGAGAATGCTGGATAGGAAAGAGTTTACTATTCAGGAGCATTTTGTAAGTTATGCCATATCCTTGAGTTCTCTAGCTATAGACATCCGTGTTCCAACACTCCCACTTTCCCATTGAATATGCCTACATTTTATTTTCATAGCTAGCATCTTGTTTGACAAAGTCTATGGATCATTATGGGTTTTTAATTTGAGGAACAGATTTAAAGTGAAAAATGAAAATGTAAACAAAAACTATACAAAGTGCAGGTCTGAATTGGGAAATTGTGAACAGACATCGTCTCTCATGATTAATATCATCTGTTTAACTTGAGTTTGCTTTGACTTTCTGTGTTCATTTGTCCTATTTAAGGATTATAAATCTATTATAGTACAATTCTAGCATAGCATAATAAAATGGTTTAGGCAGGGAGGTTAATAGAGGTTTTATGGAGAGACATCTAATCCAGGTTGAGTCTTGTTGGCTTCCCCAGGGGAGGAAATGTTTTCACTTGACATTGGAATAAAAATAATAATGTAAGCTAACAGTTAAAGGATGCTTTTTCTGTGGTAGTCACTGCTTTTAAACACTTCACAAGTATTCTCACTATAACCTTGTGGAGTTGGTGCTATTTTCATTATATAGAGGAAAAGTAACTTGCCCAAAGTTACACAGATGGTAAATGGTAGAGGCAGGATTCAAACCCAGGCAAGTCAGGCTTTAGATTTGTGCTTTTAATGTACTCTATTGTCCTTCTTGATGAGTTTTCCAAGGAGTCCTGTAAGCCCATGGAATGGCATATATGAAGGTCTAGAAGTTAGAGTACCTGCTGTGTTTAAAAACTTCAGGTCCACCTGACTAGAGAATTGAGGGGAGAGAGGTAAGGGAAAAATTAAGGACTAGGTCTTGTAAGTTATTGTATAAGCAATATTTAAAATTTTCTGCCTTAGCCAAGGATCATGGTGAACCACTAAAGGTTTTAAGTGTTAGGATAAGATTTATATCTTAGAAAATAGATTGCAGTGTGATAAAAGCATAGGCAGGCACAGTAGTTGAAGACTGTTATAGTAATGTAGGCTTGATACGTATATAGCTGAGTTCTCTCTTGGACATTTTGAGTTTGAGAAGCCTGTGGGACATACAAGAGGAAATGTAGCAACTGTATAAATGACTCTAAAACTTAGGAAATGGCTGGGTCAGCTCATGGATGGTAATTGGAGTTGTATGGTTGGGTAAGATTGCCAATAGAGACCATATGCCTTAGACAAAGCCCTAAAAAAGTAACATTTAAGGGATGGGCAGAAGATACTAATGCAGAATATTTTGTTTCATTTTAGAATGATGCTGAAACACTACAGAAGTGTCTTATTTTGTGCTATGAACTGTTGAAGCAGATGTCCACTTCAACAGGGATAGGTGCAACCATGAATGGCATCATTGAATCTTTGGTATGTTGGTGGCCTTTGAGGCTTTATTTTAGCCCACTCCTTCCTCACTTTTTAAGTGATAGGTTCCTTGGGGTTCAAAAGAATAAAAAGATGATCATCTTAAACATGTGATAAATATAAATGGTAAAAAAAAATTTATATAGTGGCTACTTCATATTGTAAAGATTAAAATAAGATAATATATATAAAAGACCTCATATATAAGTTATACTTAACTCTTTAACAAGTTTGAAAAATTATACTAGAAGGAGATGTAGAATATCTTCATTCTTTGAATAGTAAGAGGAAATACTGAAACACATCAGGTATATTTAAGTCTGAGACTGATACATTATGAGCTCTTTGAAAGGAATTTGGTTTTTTTTCCTATATATTTAAAGGACTTTTTACTAAAGTAGTTTTTCATAGGGAATCTCCATTTTATTAACCATAGGGACACAAATACTGTGAGACTCTAGGAAAAAAACATTGTCTGGTAGCAATATAAGGCAAACCACATGAAACTTTACATTTTCTAGTAGCCACATCTAAAAATTAAAAAGAAATAGGTGAAATTAATTTTAATACATTTAACCCGGTACACCCAAATATTTTAATGGCATCATTTGCTCAATATTAAACTATAAAGATATTTTACATTCAGTTCTTCATACTAAATCTTAATAGCACATCTCAGTCTGGACTAGTCGCATTCCAAGTGTTCAGTAGCCACATGTAGTTAGTTTTGACAGTATTACATAGTTCAGCTCTAGGGTATTCTTACCAGTGTTACTTATTCAAAGCAAATATATGTATCCAGGCTCTTCCAGGATTTTACTCAATTGATTTTACTTGAGGTTAATGAAAAACATCCATTGGATGTAATCTAAACTCTAGTTCTCTGGGGTGCCTGGGTAGCTCATTTGGTTGAGTGTCTAACTTTACCTCAGGTCATGATCTTGTGGTTTGTGGGTTCGGCCCTGCATCCAGACACCCCTGTCAGCACAGCCCGCTTCGGATCCTCTGTCCGTCCCCCACCTCTACCCCTCCCCAACTTACTCTCTCTCTCTCTCAAAAATAAAGTTAAAAATTAAAAAAAAATTTTTAAATCTAGTTCCCTGAATTGTCATGAGTTTCTAAATGCAGTAAAGATGCCAGTTATTGTTTATGACAACACAGAGCTTCCGATGAAAAGTAGATTTTACTAAACCATTAAAATTTAGTTTCATTCTTAGTGGAGCAAATGTCTTAAGTGTAAAGTAGTAGCTTTAAAGTTCTACTTGCATACTTTATGTCTGGTCCTATGGCAAGAGAATGGTAAACTATGGAGTAGTAAATATGAAGACTATACATGTTGGAAAAGATACACACTTTTGAGTGAAGAAAAAACACAAAGTTGAATATTCCTAATGATTTTAAGTGTACAAAGACAATTTATGTCTAAAGATTGAAGGAAGGGGCGCCTGTGTGGCTCACTTGGTTAAGTGTCTGGCTTTGGCTCGGGTCATGATCTCAAGGTTCATGAGTTCAAGCCCCACATCAGCTGAGGCTGTCACATCAGAGCCTGGAGCCTGCTTTGGATTCTGTGTCTCCCTCTGTTCTCTGCCCTTCCCTTACCCATACTCTTTTAATGTTTAATAAACATTAAAAATAAAGATTGAAGGAAACTAGAGGGATGTAAATGAGTAAGGTATTTAGATAGAGGAGTTATAATATTTTAGTGAAATTACCATTTTTAAAATAAAAATCAGGAGTGCCTGGGTAGTTCAGTCAGTTGAGTGTCTGACTCTTGATTTCGGCTCAGGTCACAATCCCATAGTTGTGGGATTGAGCCCTTTGTTGAGCTCTCTGCTGAGCACGGAGCCTGCTTAAGATTCTGTCTTTCTCTCTCCCCTGCTCATGTGCGTTCTCTCTCAAAAAAATTAAAATTAAAATCATAAAGTTATTAGTTGAACAACTATTTATTGAACATCTACTATATACTAAATGCCGGTGATAGAGTGTACATGGTATGCAAAACATATAGACTGCCCTTACGGATCTTCTGGTCGAGTGAAGGTGACATCATAAGCAAGTGGAAGGTTTTGCCATTCATAATTGCTATGAAGAAGAGCTGTATGGTCATATGTGAACTTACAATATGGAATTTGCTCCATTCAGGGAAGGTGAGTGTAATCTGATATTTGAGTAGACACTAACTATGTGCAAAGGAGAGGGAAGAGTGTTCTAGATTTCCTGTCTCCAATATGGTTGCAGCCTGCTACATGTGGCTATTAAAAACCTGTGGCTGGGGTGCCTGGGTGGCTCAGTCAGTTAAGCGTCCGACTTTGGCTCAGGTCATGATCTCATTCATGGTTTGTGGGTTCAAGTCCCGCGTAGGGCTCTGTGCTGACAGCTAGCTCAGAGCTTGGAGCCTGTTTCAGATTCTGTGTCTCCTTCTCTCTCTGATACTCCCCTGCTCACACTCTCTCTCTTTCTCTCTCTCTCTCTCTCTCAGAAATAAATAAAACATTAAAAAATTTTTTTAAAAACCTGTGGCTGGGGGCTCCTGGGTGGTTCAGTTGGTTAAGTGTCCAACCTCAGCTCAGTTCATGATCTCAGAGTTGTGAGTTCAAGCCCTGCATCTGGTATCTGCTATCATTGCAGAGCCCACTTCATAACCTCTGTCCTGTTCTTTCTCTGCCCCTTGCCCACTTGTATGCACTCTCTTTCTTGCTCTCTCAAAAATAAACATTAAAAAAAAAAAAAGAAACCTGTGGATATTAACAACTAGTCCAAACTGAAATGTGCTGTGTCAAAATACATTTGTCTTTGAAGACTTCGTATAAACAACACAATGTAGATTATCTGAATTTTTTTTTAGGTTTATATATTTTGAGAGAGAGAGAGAGCAAGTGAGGGAGGGGCAGAAAGAGAGGGGGAGAGAGAATCCCAAGCAGGCACCACACTGGAAGCGAGGAGCCTGATGTAGGGCTCAAACTCACAAACCATGCAATTATGACCTGAGCTGAAATCAAGAGTTGGACGCTTAACCAACTGAGCTACCCTGGCACCCCCTCAATTTTTTAATATTGGTTAAATGTTGTAATGTTAATATTTTGATTATATTGAGAACAGTAAAATGTATAAAAATTAGTTTCACATATTTCTTTTTAATGTACCTACTAGAAAATTTAAAATGACCTATGACTTAACATTATGTTTCTGTTGAAAAATACTGAATGGAAGACCTCAAAATCAGACCATTTTTAAGCAAAGAGCAAGCAGTAGTATGGTGTAAGATGATACTAAGAAAGACCAGATAATGAGACAATGTCATGTAAAGGAGTTTTATCTTTGTCCTATGAGCATTGGGAAACCATTGAGTCACTTTTAGCAGGTGAAAGGAGGGGTTTCTTGTGATTAGATTGTATTTCACTCTGGTTATATTCTTCTGTTTTAGCAATTTAATACTTAACCTTTGTTTTTAAATCTGAAAATTGACTTAGGCAATATGGATAAGAAGTAGATCTATCTATGAAATCATATAGAAATTACCTCTTTGATCATGTTTTTAATAATACTGTTATAAATTTCTTGTCCTGGTCAAAATTATTTTAATTTCTAATTCCTTTTAGATTCTTCCTGGAATAGTAAGTGTTCATCCTGTAGTAAGGAATCTGGCTGTCTTATGCTTGGGATGCTGTGGACTACAGAATCAGGATTTTGCAAGTAAACACTTCGTATTATTATTGCAGGTAGGATTTATCTTGTGACAGAATCTTGACTATATTTTCTGGAAATAAATATTCAGAATCTGTTGTGATACTGTGAGTGCTCTAAATTTAATCTGTTCCAGGGCATATTGATGACAGTGACTATTACGGATGACTATTAGGGACTCTGATTTTTTTTTTTAATGTCTGTTTATTTTTGAGAGAGAGAGAGAGAGAAACACTGTGAGTGGGGGGGGGCAGAGAGAAGGAGACATAACATCTAAAGCAGGCTCCAAGCTCTGAGCTGTCAACACAGAGGCTGACACGGGGCTTGAACCCACGAACCGCGAGAACAGGACCTGAACCAAAGTTGAATGACTAACTGAGCTATCCAGGTGCCTCTAGGGACTCTGATTTTTTATCTTTTGATCTCTTTCTTATTAAAGTTGAGAAAAGATGAAATGTCAATTATTTATGGTATGTTTTAAATATACCAAAATATAGCAAATTTTTGTTGACTGTGATATGCCCAGCATTATTTTAGGGTTAGGGGAAAAAAAAGGTAATTAAAAAAAAAAAACCAAGATAAAACTTGCTGTCCTAATAGAGCTTACAATTTAGAAGAGAAGACGCACAATGAAAAAAAACATGAACAGTTGAAAAAAATAAAGCGAAGAAGGAGAGTAAGGAGTGGAAATCAGCAGAAGGATCTGTTTGGTTGAGAAAGACCTGACTAAATAAATTGAAATTTGGGCCAGTGCCAGGAAAGTTGGAGAATGAACCATGTAGATATCTGGGTGTGTTGTTTCTGAGGAGAGGGAGGAACAGGGGGAGGGGCCCTGAAGTAGGACTTTTCAAGGAGCAGGGCAACTGTGGCTAGGCCAGACTGAGCGAAGAGGAGAATGGTAGGAGAAAGGGTTTGCAAGTAATAGGCCGTACATGTCTTCTGGGGACTTGCAGACTTCACAGTGAATGCAGTGGTAAATAATTGGAAGATTTTGAGTCCAGGATAATGATCTTACTGGATATATTGTTGGCGTAGACCAGGGGTTGGCATACCTTTTTTATAAAGGGCTAGAGAGTAAATATTTTTTACTCTGCAGGCCATGTGATGTGTCTCAAGTACTACTATGTGGTGCAGGTATGAAAACAGCCATGGCAATATATAAATGAATTCGTGTGGCTGTAATTTTATAAAAATTTATTTATGGACATTAACATTTGAATTTCATACAATTTTCATATGTAATGAAATTTTTTTAACCATTTAAAGATGTGCGACTCTTCTCAACTTGAAGGCTGTGCAAAAACTGGCAGCAGACTGGATTTGGCCTCTTGCCCATAGTTTGCAGGTCCCTAATATTAACTGTAGGGATACAAGTATGGAAGCAGAGATACTCATAAGGAGGGTATTGCTATAATCTAGGAGAGAGATGATGATGGCTTGGACCAGTGTTCAAGTGGTTACTGGGGTCTTGAAAAATGTTGGTAATCTAAGTTTGAAGATGACCTCTATAGAATTTGCTGATGAATCTGGTGTGGCATATGAGAGAAGGAAATTGAAGATTTTAGTCCAAATAATTGGAAAGATAGACCTGTCCTTTCCTTTGATGGGGAAAACAGAGGAACAAGTTTTATGACAGGTGGATGAGATAAGGAGTTCAATTTTGGGTGTGGTAAGTTTGAAGTTTGAGTTGCAAGTGGATATGTCAAATAGGCAGTTGTGAGCTTGGAGATAGGAGGACATGCAAGCTGGAGAGAGGGATCTAAGTCTTTATAATAGTATCCAGTACTTAGAGACTGGATGTTACCTGAGGGGTGAATGTAGAATGAGTAGCATTCTCAACTTTGTAGTTCCCTAAGACTTAGGTAACATTTAAGGAAGGGGAAGATGAAGAGGAACCAGTAAAGACTAAGGTGAAGTAGACTGTCAGGGGAGAGAGTGATGTCCTAGAAGGCAAGTGAAGATGTTATTTTACAAAGGCTAACATCACCTAACTGTTCATTGCTGGTGACAGATTGATAGGGATTTATAATTGACCATTTGGTGCAAATAAGGAAATATTTGGTGACTTTCATGAGAATAGCTTATATGGAGGGCAAAGCTTTATTGGAGTGGGCTGAGAGAGAATTATGGGAGAGGAATTGGGGATAGCCAGTGTAGACTACTCTTTCATGATTTTATTTTTGTTAGGACTAATAGAAAGGAGAAGATAGCAAGAGAGGGGAATGGGATAAGAAGAGTTTTTGTTGTTTTGTTTTGTTTTTTTGAGAGAGACAGAGAGCATGGCTGTGAGCAGGGGAGGTACAGAGAGAGGGAGAGAGAATCCCAAGCAGGCCCTGCTCCGTTAACACAGAGCCTGATGCAGGGCTGGATCCCACGAACCGTGAGATTATGACCTGAGCTGAAACCCAAGAGTTGGACGTTTAACTGACTGAGCCACCTTGGCGCCCCAAGAGATTTTTGGTTTTAATTTTTTTTAAGATTGAGAAAGTTACAGTATGTTTGTAATACTAAGGACAATGGCCCAGTTGAGAGGAAAAAATTGATAATATAGGGAAGAGAAGGCAATTGCTAGAGTGCTATTGAGTAGACAAGAAGGGATGGAATAGAGTATACCAATGGACTATAACTCCTTTGGACATCTGTCTTTAACATTTGGGCCTGGCTTAACTTCAAAAATATCCCTCCCTCCATTTCCCATATAAAAAGATGATGTGATTCATGGTGGCATCTGGTGTTGCCAAATGGTATAAAAAGTTGCAAGGAATTTTAGTGCAAATTGCTTGCCCTCAGGTAAATGGGAATGCTTTGTGTGCTCAATTTGAAAATAACAGGTGACAACATAGATCATCATTTTCATGAGAAGATTATTTTAAAAGACTAAACTCCACCAATAGTAGACTATTCCCTCAGCAAGAAACCCTTATCTTGGGGCATTCTTTAGTGTTGCAGTCACATTACCAGGGGGAAGAAAAAGCATAGAATTAGAACTTGGGGAGGTCATGTGTTCTGGAAATGGTCAAATTGTTTGTGGCTTGATTCAAAGGAAGAAAATTAAAGTCATACTTATGTCAAAAGGCAGTCATAAGAAATTTCAGGGTTTTATTTTAGTTTCCTTTTTTGGAACATTTGGCATCTGATCAATTTATTTAATGTGCAGTGATGAAATTACTGTTGCTGTTTTGTTTATATTTATCATCCTAACCTACTGTTGTCACAGAAAAATTTGTTATTGTTAGATCCTTTTGGAAACTTGCATTGTCACTATTATCTTTAAAATGATGTGAAGTTCCTTTCTCAAGGAAATGGAAAGAAAAATATTGGTACTTTGTCCAGATGAATCATTTATAAGTGCTTGGCTGTACATCTGGTTTTGCTCCAACATACGGAATGAGTCTCCATGTATAGCAAGTCATTCTTTTACATCGGTATTGGCAACAGTAATTCTTCTAGTAATTCTCAAGAAAGTCTTGTTTATTATTGTGAAATTTTATGGCTTTATAGGTACCCAGGGAGTAAAATCCTATATTTTCAAAGAGGTTTTGCTAAGAAATTAGTGTACAATAAATTCTCTACTTTCCTGTCTTCCTAGAATATGGGTCTAATACTAGATTGATCTCTGGTCATTACTTTTTTTTAAGTGGAAGAAAAATCTAATTAGAATGTTTAATAGTGAATGATTTATTTATGTCTACTTAGTTAATATTTTATTTTATTTTATTTTATTTTTGCTCTAAAAATGGGATAAAGCATTCATTAAGATCTATATACCATTAATGCTGCTGAAAATTGTAAGTTATGGTCAGGCTAGAACTCTGATAGAGGAGATTGAAGGTAGATAGTTATGTAAAATTTCTAGTATTGCAGCAAAGGAAATACCATAGAACTTTCCCGAAAGGTAATTAAGTTCACTTAACCTTTAAAGATGAAATGTGGATTTTGATCCTTTTAATTTTTGGTAGCATAATATTAATAAGTGCTGTGGTCATTTTAGCCCAAAGAAATGTAGTACGAACATAATGCATAAGAGTGGCCTGGACCACTCTGGAAGTTATTTAATACTACCTCACTTTCCACTTGACAGAGAGAGCTTAATACTGTTTGTTCTTATATATGTAATATTCTGTGGTGGAAAGGAATTTTCAAAATCAAACCGGTGTGAAAGATAATTGATGTTTCTTTTCAATACCATTCCACAATTTTACTCTTTTCCAAATCAAACTAGTCAACAGAATAGCAGCCTTGTCATGTAATTAAAGTTTTCATGAATTAAAGTTTGCCCTTTTTTTTAGATATAAACAGCTGTGATTTCTAAATTTTTTTCAAGGACTAGCTATTAATATTTGCCTGAAAAATAGATATTTTTTGTTAACTATAAATGTTTATTGATTGATAACTGGTTCAAATGCAGTAAAATAAATAAACATGTATAATTTGGCCTGTATTTTTTGGCATGTTTTTCTGGGGTGGGGTTTTAAGCTCTTATCAGATCCTTAAAATGGTTCATGATCAAAAGTAGTTAGCCACTGAATAAATTCAATTGTTTATGTTTATAAAGTTATTTTTAGGGCTACTGTTAGACGACTTTAGATTAAGAGAAAATAGCAGTCGTTTGGGAGTAAGAAATCAGTTTTTTTAAAAAAATCAAGTTTTAGTAATAAAAATTAAAGACATATATACACACACTTGTTAGGCAGGAGAAGGAAGTTGTTTTGTTTAAAAAGTCTTTCTTTGATAAATATTCAGCATTGAGAGCTATTGCTAGCCAGTAAGGGACTGAGAAGGGCAAGAAAACTAAGTTGCTGTTGAAAGAGTAGCATGTTTAGAATTCCTAGAGAATAGTCGTGAAAAGTACATTTGGCTTTGGCAGATATGTAGGTTTTACCATAATAGATACATTCTTGAAATTTCTTACAAAGTTTTGAGCTATTTTCTTAGTTCACTAACTTGACCAACTTGCAGATAATTTTCATTCATTCTAAAAGAAAGCTAAGCCATGTAGCCAAATAATTTATCAGTGTTCACAATTTAAGTGCATCAAGGAATATAATAAATCTCTTCATAATAGAAATATTCGGCTCTTTTTCATGGCTTTGAAGTTTGGTATATAGGAATTCAGTGTTCTTAGGAGAGACTCCTACAAACTGCTGGGTTTTATGGTTCACCTCCTTTTATAAAGGAGTCCATTTCATTGAGAACTGAATTCACTTTTAATGAATTCTGAATTTATTGAACTAATAAGGGAAAATTTTATCTTTAGTGAAGGTTGATAATGTAGAAGAGTCCTAAGAAAACTGATGTTTTTAATGAATGCTTTTCATTGCTTAGAATGTAATGTTTTTGTCTTAATAGATGGCCCAAAACAATTTCAATGTAATTGAGCTGTTTTTCTCAATCTTTAAAAAAAATCCTAGTGAATATAATATATTCATTCTTTACTTTTTTAATTTTTTTTTTTAGGTTTCATTTTGAGAGCCAAAGAAAGCAAGTGAGGGGGAAGAGAGAGAGAGAATCCCAAGTAGGCTCCGCACTGTCAGCATGGAGCCTCATGCAGGGCTTGAACTCCTAAACCATGAGCTCATGACCTGAGCTAAAACTAGAAACCAAGAGTTGGATGCTTAACCAATGGAGCCACCCAGGTGCCCCCATTCATTTTCAAATAAAAGGAACAAATAATATAATTCAGCTTGACTCTAGTTCTAGGAAGCCTTTTTGTACTGAAGGTGAACTTTTTCTGATTGAAATAGAAGTCTGAATGTTAGGGTATGGGGCGCCTGGGTGGCCCATTCTGTTAAACATCTGACTCTTGATTTTGGCTTAGGTCATGATTCCAGGGTTGTGGGATTGAGCCTCACATCAGGTTCCATACTAAGTGTGGAGCCTGCTTAAGATTCTCCTTCTGCCCCTCTCCCCAACGTGCACGTGCACTCTCTCTCTCACTTTCTAAAATAAATAGTTTTATTCATGTTATTTATGTGAAAAATGTTATGATACAAATAAAAATAATTTTAAAATGAAAATCTTGATGTTTGAAAAATGGTATTTCGTGTGGACTTGACTGTTGAAATTAGACTAGGAAAGTAATTTTGTGCAGCGTAAACAGACTGAAAAGCTTACTGAATTTACTTTATTTGGTGGGGGATGTTTTAATTTAGGTTTTGCAAATTGATGATGTCACAATAAAAATAAGTGCTTTAAAGGCAATTTTTGACCAACTGATGACATTTGGGATTGAACCTTTTAAAACTAAAAAAATCAAAGTCCTTCAAAGTGAACATGCAGAAATAAACTCTGATGGAGATCAAGAGTTAGAAGAGGCTGAAGAAGAGACTGCTACAGCCAAGAATGTTCTGAAACTCCTTTCTGATTTCTTAGATAGTGAGGTAAGAAATAATCATAGCCCTGTTATTATGAAATTTCTTTTTATTGTGTATATGTTTATGCTCTTTATTTCTTTTAGGCTGAAGCTTAAATTTGACCAACATTGAAAACTTTTGCCTTTTAAATATAATCAAGTCCCACTTCCATTACTGATAGACCTCGTTTCTCACCCTCAGACTGCATATGCAGAGTTGTTTCTTTAATTTTTTCTTAAATTTTTGTTTTAATGTTTGTTTATTTTTGAGAGAGAGACAGAGAGACAGTGCAAGCTGAGGAGGATCAGAGAGAGAGGGAGACACAGAATCTGAAGCAGGTTCCAGGCTCTGAACTGTCAGCACAGAGCCTGATGTGGGGCTCGAACTCAGGAGTCATGAGATGACCTGAGCCAAAGTCAGAATCTTAACCAACTGAGTCACCCAGGTGCCCCTGCAGAGTTTTGAAGTATAAACAAAAATGACTATTAGAGGGGGTTCTATTTCTTTTTCCTTTTCCCCACCTTTGTGATTTATAACTTAAACTTTTACCCCCAAGAGTCTTAAGAAATAATTTAAAGTAATTTTACATTGGGTCAGTGGAAGGTCTGAGATAGGGTATAGGATTAGATCCTTTTTCTTAAGGTACTCTTAAACTACATTTTTACAACATATATAAATTTAAAATTTTTAGTTTTTATTGAGGTCAAATTCATAAACAATTTTAAACAGTTGATTGGCATTTAGTACATCCACAATGTAATGCAACTGCCACCTCTGTCTAATTTTTAAAACATTTTCATTATCCTAAAAGGAAACTGGATACATTGAGCAACCGCTCCTTGTTTTTCCTGATATCAGCTTCTGACAGTCAACAATATGCATTTTGTCTCTCTGGACATCTCTAGATGTTTCATATAAATGGAATTATATAGTATATGACTTTGTGTCTTGAAGGCTTCTCCATGTTGTAGCTTGTGTCAATACTTTATTCCTTCTTATGGCAGAACGAGCTATCGTTTTATGTATGTACCGCATTTTGTTTAGCCATTCATCCCTTGAAAGATATTTGGGCTGTTTCTACATTTTGGCTATTGTGTATAGTGCTGTTGTGAACAGGCCTGGACATGTATTTGTTTTCTGGTTTTTGGGTATATATTTAGGAGGGGTTTACTAGGTCATACTGGTTATCTTTTTTTAATGATTTACTCCCTATCTAGTTAACTAACACTTTCCAACAAATCACATATTTATTTACTTATTTAGAATATGAGAACATTTCTACTCTCCTAGTAGCAAAATTGATTTATACAGTACAGTGTTATCAACTGTAGTCACCATGTTTTACATTAGGTCTCCAGAATTTTTTAATCTTATTTTTAAGAGCTTATAGCTGAAAGTTTGTATGGTTTTACCAATGTCTCTATTTCCTTCCTGGCAACTACTTTTCTACTCTATTTCTATGGATTTGACTTTTTTTTTTTTTAAGATTCTACATATAAAGTGATACCAGGGGCGCCTGGGTGGCTTAGTCGGTTAAGCGTCCGACTTTCGCTTAGGTCGTGATCTCGCGGTTCGTGGGTTCGGGCCCCGCATCGGGCTCTGTGCTGACTGCCAGCTCAGAGCCTGGAGCCTGTTTTCAGAGTCTGTGTCTCCCTCTCTCTCTGACCCTCCCTTGCTCACGCTGTCTCTCTCTATCCTAGAAATAAATAAAAATAAAAAAAATAAAAAAAAAATAAAGTGATACCATACAGTATTTATCTTTATCTGGCTATTTCACTTAGCACAGTGTCCTGAAGGTCTCTCCATGTTGCAGATGGTAGGATTTCCTTTTTTTTTTTTACCTTCAAATATATTCTGTTGTATATACATCTATACCACATCTTCTTCATCCATTCACCCATTGATGGACACTTAGGTTGTTTCCATATCTTGGCTACTGTAAATAATGCTACGTGAACATGAGCGTGCAGATTTCTCTTTGAGATTCTATTTGCATTTCCTTTGGATATGTACCAAGAAGTGAAATTGCTTGACCATGTGATAGTTAAAATTTCACCAAGAAGTGAAATTGCTTGACCATATGATAGATAAAAAAATTTTTAATTTTTGAGGAACCTTCATATTTTCTGTAGTGGCTGCACCAATTTATATTCCCACCAGAAGGGCACAAAACATTCCTTTTCTCTATATCCTCACCAATACTTATTTCTTGTCTTTTTGTTGATTCATACAGTGTGAAGTGATACCACATTATAGTTTTGATTTGCATTTCCCCAATGATTAGTGATGTTAAGCACTTTTTCATGTTCCAGTTGGCTATTTCTATGTTGTTTTTGGAAAAATGTCATATCAGTGCGTCTGCACATTTTTTTAAAGTTTTTATCTAAATTCCAGTTAGTTTACATACAGTAATAATAGTTTCAGGTGTACATTGTAGTTATTCAACACTTCCATACAGTAACTGGTGCTCATCACAAGTGCCCTCCTTAGTCTCCATCGGTTATTTAACCTTTCCCCTCACCAGCCTCCCCTCTGGTCACCATCAGTTTGTTCTGAATAGCTAAGAGTCTGTTTCTTGTTTTACCTCCCCTTCTTTTTTTTTTTCCTCCCTTTATTTGTTTTGTTTCTTAAATTTTACATGAGTGTTTGTCTTTCTCTAACTTATTTCGCTTAGCATAATACTTCCTAGATCCATCCATGTTGTTACAAATGCAAGATTTTATTTTTTACAGTTGAGTACAAATATATATACCACCTCTTCTTTATCCATTCATCAGTCAATGGACCCTTGGACTGTTTCCATAATTGTATTGTTGATAATGCTGCTGTAAACATCCTTTTCTTATATGGAAAAAGTGGGCTACAAACTTAATATGCACAGGATCATGCAGCTGGGAAGTGTCAGAGGCTAATATTTTTTCTTCTCTCTCTTTTATACTTTTACTTCCATTTGAATACCACTATATCTTTTCCATTTTCTTCTCTAAGTTTGTTTTGTTTACTCTTTCTAGAAATTTCTTTTCCACCAGTACACTTCCTGTTCAGATTTCCCCTTCATTCAAACACAGTGCCACTCCTACCACTGAGCTTCCATTTACACACCATTTTCCGCTGATGGCAGGGATCATTACTGAGTGTTTTCTAGATCTTACATCATGATAAGCATGTAATACATAGTGTTTTGAATTTTGGTTTCACAGTGTTTAAAAGACCTTTTGGTTCTTCTAAAGAATTTTAAGGGAATTGAAGTTTTCTTAGCTACACTAATTATTAGTCACATAGCCTTAACCTAAAAGGGAGATCTAAAATCTTTTTGTGTCTTTCACCAGTACATACATAGTATGAGTGATTTGTTGATAATTCACAGAAAAATATTGTAGGACAAGGTACACTGTAAGGCTTAAAAAGGAAATACAAATAAAAATATTTCTTTTAATAAAAGTCATTTTTATTAGGTGTCTGAACTCAGGACAGGAGCTGCAGAAGGACTAGCCAAGCTGATGTTCTCAGGGCTTCTGGTCAGCAGCAGGATTCTTTCTCGCCTTATCTTGTTATGGTACAATCCTGTGACTGAAGAGGATGTTCGACTTCGACATTGCCTAGGCGTGTTCTTCCCCATGTTTGCTTATGCAAGCAGGTATTTAGTTATAGTGATAAATCAGAATTTGACTTGAAGTTAAATTCAGGCTCCCCATGAGTCATATCTGTAATACAATTTTGTTGTTCTTTTTCTTCAATGGTTAGTAATGAAAATGAGGAGCACTTACCTAGATTTTATTTACCTGAATTATTTCTCTTTCCAAGATGAAAATATACTATATCTTGATGGGGTGAATTTTATGCATTTTTTTGGAGGATCACATGCTTTTTCTCTGCCAATATACTTTCAAATTGTTTTTCAATAGGACTAATCAGGAATGTTTTGAAGAAGCCTTTCTTCCGACTTTGCAAACACTGGCCAGTGCCCCTGCATCTTCTCCCTTAGCTGAAATAGATGTCACTAATGTTGCTGAGTTACTTGTAGATTTGACAAGACCAAGTGGATTAAATCCTCAGGCCAAGAATTCACAAGATTATCAGGTGGGTAAGTTTGTCTGTGGATGGTAAGGATGATGACTATCATGCAGGTCACTGTTTTTGGTAAAATAATCTTTTCTCTTAGGTTCTTTGACATAGAAGCCACATTTTGATCTTGAGATTTCTTTTGTTTAAAAAATTTTTTTAACATTTATTTAGTTTTTTAGAGGCAGAGAATGAGCAGGGGAGGGGCAGAGAGACAAGGAGACACAGAGTCTGAAGCAGGCTCCAGGCTCTGAGCTCACAGCACAGAGCCCGATGTGGGGCTTGAACCCACGAACTGGGAGATCATGACCTGAGCTGAAGTCAGACGCTTAACCAACTGAGCCACCCAGGCGCCCCTAGAGATTTCTGGTCTCTAGGCACCCCTAGAGATATCTATTATGGTGGCACATAACACAAAGTAAGAAAAAGGCCTTTTGCTGGGGTTCCTGGGTGGCTCAGTCTTTAAGCGTCCAACTCTTGGTTTCGGCTCAGGTCATGATCTCCTGTTTCGTGAGTTCAAGCCCTGCATCAGGCTCCATGCTGACAATGGGGAGCCTGCTTGGGATTCTTTCCCTGTCTCTTCGCTCCTCCTCCATTCACTTTCTCGGTCTCTCTCAAAATGAATAAATAAACTTAAAAATAAAGATAAAAAAGACCTTTTGGGAAATGTGGTCATAATCCCATAAAGATAGAAGTGATCAGTGCTAACATTTTTGCTACTGAAAAGAATTCGCCAAAATTTCATCACTCTCACTACCCCATCCTGACCACTGTAGTGCTGGCTGTTAAACATTCTGAAAAAAGTCCTGTTTATCTAGGACTTAAATGGAGTCTTCAAACATAAGCTTATCTGCTATGTTTCTGAGACAGGGAAGAAGAATTGAAAGAATGAGGGTCACCTCAAGTTTATTTTTATTTTTATTTATTAATTTTAATTTTAAATTAAAAATTTTTTTTAGAGAGACAGAGTGTGAACGGAGGAGAGGGGCAGAGGGAGAGAGAATCCCAAGCCTGATGTGGGGCATGATGTCATGACCCTGGAATCATGACCTGAGCTGAAATCAAGAGTCAGATGCTCAACTGACTGAGCCACACAGTCTCCCCTGTATTTGTTTTTAATTCAAAGAATATTAAGTTAACTGCAAATTGTCCCATAAATTAAACTTAAGCTGGGTTTTTAATTCTTTAATATCATTTTTTAAAAATGTTTATTTATTATGAGACAGAGAGTGTGAACAGAGGAGGGAGGGAGATGAGGGGAGAGAGAGAGACTGACTGACTATCCCAAGCAGGCTTGATGCGGTCAGCATAAAGCCTGATGTGGGGCTCCATCTCACCAACTGTGAGATCATGACCTGAGCTGAAACCAAGAGTCAGATAGATGCATAACTGACTGAAACACTCAGGTGTCCCAGTCCTTTAATAAGTCATTTAATCAAACTTGTCATCATATTGAAAATCAGTGTTATTAATGATTTCAGATTCCAGCTAATTAAGTTGAAAGTATTGCTTTTTTATTTTAATTGATATTTAATATCTGCATACTCCTTTCAAGTCATTATGTTACATGTGATTGGAAAGAAGATTACAGATAATATTAAGGCAAAATATAATAAGGGTGGGTGATAGAGCTCTAAATGCTTTAGGACTTTAGAAGAAGGTGGGGTTTTAGGGGTGATGAGCATAGCATTACTAGTAAAATTCAGTTAAGGCTTGTTGAGATTTGGGGAGTGGTTTGGGTAGAGAGAAAAAGACTTTCGGTAGGAGGGATGGAATGCAGCTGGTTTTGCAAGTCCTGCAGGGGAACTATGGGTGACTCATTCTGCCTAAGGAGCTAATGAATGGCCCTGTCGAGGGCAGAACACTAAGGTTGGGAATTTGGAGTTGGCTGTGTTTGCTGTAACAGTGCACAGTATATATTGAAAGGCTTAATGGGATGAAAGTTACCTAATAGAAAGATGAATTTGGTCGTCAGTATTGTTACATAAGGTGAACTGGCAAGAATAATAGAATATTATCAAAGAGAGCAGTTGGAAATCTATATACCTAAGAGATAAAAGCTTACAGAAAAAGAATAATAGCAGCAATAGAAAAGTAGAAAGAATAGTAGAAGCTGACGTGGAAAAAGATTATGGGTATAAAAGTCATGAAGAAAGAGCTTGGAGAGGCAAGGAAGATGGAGTCCCAGGTAACCCAGTATAGTATGGGTTACAGAAGACCTCGAAGAAAGTATTGACATCTTTTAATGGGAGAGTGAGGGAAGTAGGTTGGGGCAGAGGAAGAAGTTGAACTGTCATGCAGTCTGAAAATCCCAGCTCATCCCATAGGGAGTTCTAGAACTAGGATAGTCCTTTGAGTTGTCCAGAATTGAGACAAGGCTGGGCTGTTACCCCTCTATATCTTCCAGCCACCAGATGTGTGAACTAAGAATGTGGCAGAGCCCCACCGTCTTCAGACCAGTTCTGCGCGTGGAAACTTTTAGCCTCCAGAATTCATGGTAGCTGGAGGATGAATGCTTCAGTTGTGTAGGGGCAGGTCTCAGTCCTGTACCACAGCATCCTGTGTAGGAGGAGGAGGAGGAGGAGGAGTTCAGTTTGCAAGGGATACGTTAAGTTTGGTGTTAGACATTTTGCATTTGGGCTTATGGCAAGATAATTAGTTGGAAATGCTTGTTAGATGTGTAGGAAGTATATCATAATGGTACCATTTGCAATTTCCAAAGCTTTTTCTCTTGATTTTCTAGGCCTTAACAGTTCATGACAACTTGGCTATAAAAATTTGCAATGAGATCTTAACATGTCCATGTTCGCCAGAAATTCGGGTCTATACGAAAGCCTTGAGTTCTTTAGAACTCAGTAGCAATCTTGCTCAAGATCTTTTGATTCTGTTGAAAGAGATTCTGGAGGTAAGGTAGTTTCTAATTACTCTTAATGTGTATAAATTTTTTTAATCAAAGTAGACTTTATGAGGTTGTATTAAATTATACATATGTTGGCAAATTGTGTTTGCCCATTTAAAGTAATATTTCCTTCATAAATTTAATAGAATTTTTAAAATGGTTTTTTTTAATGTTTATTTCTTTTTGAGAGTAAGAGAGTATAAGCCAGGGGAGGGGCAAAGAGAGAGGGAGACACAGAATTCAAACCAAGCTCCAGGCTCTGAGCTGCCAGCATAGAGCCCGACATGGGACTTGAATTCACAAACTGTGAGATCATAACCTGAGCAGAAGTCAGACACTTAACTGACTGAGCCACCCAGGTGCCCCTAAAATGTTTTTAAACTGCATGATATCAGGATGTAAATTTTTGAGAAATTAGAAAATGCTGTACTAAAAAAATGTTTCCTATTATAGGAAGTGAAAGATAGGACCTGTCTGAGAGCTCTGGAGAAAATCAAGATCCAGTTAGAAAAAGGAAATAAAGAGTATGGTGACCAAGTGGTAGCAGCACAGGATGCCAACATGAATATGACTGTTTTTCAAATTGAAGATGGTAATAATATACTAACTTGTGTGTTTCTAAGATTCTGTCCTTTTCATCTTTACTGAAGCACATTTTTCCTCCTCTAGCATGTGGTTGGATTTCAGAAATGAAAGAAGAAATTTTCTAATTAATTCCCTTGAAAGTGTATTATGGATGAGTGTTTATTCTACTTCCTTAGTTTTTTTTTTATGTGTACATTTTTCACCACAGTGTGTACTATTTTAGGGGTTTTGAGTGCTTACTTTATAGTATTCACATTTCTTTGAAATAATGATTTATGATAATTTTCAATAGCTGTTAATGGTACTGGTTGTCATTTCTGTTTTATGAAAAATTGACTTGGAAAAACCATTTAAAATAATAAATGAAGCTTTTTAAAATTTACATTGTTGTATTGTTTCTGTTACTAGAAAACAGCACAGAAGCATATAGAACCCCTCTCAGGGATGTAAAAGCAACCGGAGCATCAAAATCCACTCAGCAGAAGACTAACAGAGGTAGTGTATGGATTGAGTATAATAAAACTTTTTGATTTTGTTTTCTAATGAAATACTCATTTTGCAAGTTTCCTTGTTGGTAAAAATTTTTAGATGTCTCAGGTTTCCTTAATTTTATTTTCAGTTCTTTAGTGGATATTCGGTGTTGCTCCGTGTCTAAAAGATTATAATATCAGTGTTGCTCCAAGTGCTTTTTTGTTGAAAGAGATAAGATGTAGTGTATCATATTGTAAAGGACTATTTAGGTGAAATTAAAATTTCGCTATCAAATGATCATTGACGATTATATTAGCAGTTGTTTGTATTCTATCCTTTATACGTTAAGCAACTTTGTCCTTTTTTCCCTATAGGGCTTCTGTTTTCCTTTTATCCATTTTATTTCATAATTTTTCAACATAATTTATTTCCCAAGGAATATCCAACAATAGGGGCTTTGTTGGAATAAAGTAAATGTTGACTATCAAGGGATCACTTGGAAAAAATCTGAAATTCAAGATATTTTTATTATTTTATTATTATTACAAAAGCAGTTCATGCCTATTACAGAAGAATCAGAAAATACATGCAGCAAACTCATATAAAGAACACTAATAATCCCACCCACGAAGCAACCATTATTTGAATTCTTAAAAAAAACTATTTTGAGGCCCTTTCCTATGCAGATTTAATTTCTTTCTAAATGGAATCTGGCTATAATATTTTTGTAGCCAATCAGTTATTTAAATGCTTATTGCTGGGTATTGTTCCAAAGTAGTCCCATATTGTTGGATGTTTTCTTGGGGCTAGCTGCATTATAAGCAAATATGTATGGTTTTGGAGAAAAACAGTATGTCTCACATGAATAAGTAGGGTATATAAATTTCGACCAAAGGTTCATTCTGAGCACTTTGATCAAATCCTGATCATAAATGAGGAGCATCACAGGCTAAGCTTTGTCGTCTTAACCTTGTAAATTTCTAGCAAGTAGAATTTTTGCATTTTTGCAATATGCAAATTCAGCATATTGGTAAAAGGTCTAGTTTTTACACTGAAAAATGTTTGGAAGACGTATTTGTATTGGCTATGTATACATCTGAATATTTTACAAGCCACTATTTTATTAAAGTTCTTTTTCGTTAGGACCTGTTATGGGCTTAAGCCTTTCTGGGCTTATCCTTCTTTTCTGACCTATTTCTAATATATTAATGTTTCTCCAATATGTCTTAGGCTACAGCCATAATAGAAGTACTTCTGTTTCTAGCATGTTTTTCACATTCTTCTTTCTCTCAAGTATATTTAACTAAAGTTTGCCTTCTTATAATTTGATTTCCATATTTTCCCTTGCCTATTTTCCGAGCTTACCAAAAAATGAATAAATGGCTGGAAGCTAGGAGGAAATGTGTCGTAGAGGGAAAAGAAAGGATTTGAGTAGCCCAGAAATGATAATAGATTAATAATGAATTATATATTCTGTTTAAGGACAGAGAAAAGTGACAGCTTCAACTAGGACGAACAGGAGACGTCACACTGCTCAGGTTGACTCTGAAAGGTATGCCATGCACATCTAGAAAATGTAGAGGCCTGTCTTTTTTTTTTTTTTTTTTTGGTCTAGAGAAAGAAAAAAAATGTAGTTTGCTTCCACTGTGAAAAACTCTGTAACAAGATACTCAGTGGAAACTGTAAATAATGAGGTTTTGGAGAGATATATATATATTTGAGACTTGATATTTTATATATATATAAATTCCAGTATCAAAAGCATTTGACCTCCCATGGCTTGTGTGCCTTTCCTGCTGGGATGGCCCATAGTCCTTGGTCATCTTGAGTATGTCCTTTCATCTTATACTTCCGATTATGTGACTGGATGTGTGACTGCTCTGATCTTGAATTAGCAAACTCTTAGGATTTAGATTTGGGTTCTTGACATTTATAAGCAGGATTATTCTATCATTATCAGTTGCATACATTTGTGGTATAGTGTTTATTTTTAGATTCTGCCATTTAAGCCACTGTTGGAAGCTGAAAGTTTGTAGTTCTCTTGAATTCATCTATTCATTGGTAAAATTGTCATGTGTATACTGTCAGTATAGACCTTTAGGTTAAGTTTTGACTAAATTTAAAATGTTTGTAGGAAACTTGCTGTTTACAGAGTGTTTTAAGAATTTATTGCCTGAATTAAAAGAACCTAAAGTTTTTTTCACTTTGTGT
Source organism: Hyaena hyaena (assembly GCF_003009895.1). Lineage (NCBI taxonomy): Eukaryota > Metazoa > Chordata > Mammalia > Carnivora > Hyaenidae > Hyaena > Hyaena hyaena. The sequence continues at coordinate 505,442 of NW_024081406.1, forward strand.
CGCTATGAATTCTTTTGGGCAGTTGTTCCTATTTAATGACATGCTTCATTACAAAATTGGTTTTTTTTTTTTTATAACACAGGGTTCCATATAGATATAAAAAGCAATTACCTAGGTTTCCCATGATTTACTTGGCGGGATAGCCAATTAGACTTTTTGGCTTTAGTTTTAAACTTAGTGAAATCAGGATATCAATTACACACTGATAAAATGACAGAAGCAAAGAGTTTTATTGATAAATAAACTTGTGGTTTTAAAGCTTGTATTTAAATTGGTGTATTTTCAACATCTATTTAGTGATCCTGAAGTTCCAGAGCCAGAATCAGAAATGAAGAGGCGATTACCAAGACGAGCCAAAACAGCAGCACTAGAAAAAAGTAAAGTTAACCTTGCACAGTTTCTCAATGAAGATATAAGTTAGAAGAGATGATGGAGGTGAAGTCCTTTTAACCATGTACTTTAAAATTATGTTCAGTTCTCTGCTTTAATAGTTATTCTTGTATCAAAACTAGAAAAGGCCTCATGTAGAAATTTGTGCTGTGAGATTTCATATTACTTTGGCCTGTACTGAAGCTTTAGGCCTGTGCCTGTCAGTGTGCTCCATGGACACCTGCATCAGTCACGTGGAGTTCATCAGAATCTAAGGTGGGCTTAGGAACCTGCTTCTTGAATAGGTTTCCAGGCGATGCTTATGAACTCTGCTTAATAGGGCATCATGGACAGCTTTTCAGTGTAACTAGCTGGTAGCTTGCATTTAGAAAGCTCTGATTTAGATGGGGCACATCCAACATCAACGAGAACACTTCAGAACACATCATAACGGGGCATCTCCAGGGCAAATGAAGTACCACAAACTGGCTACAACGGCGCTTACCTTCAGGGAGGATCAGTACAGTGAACCTAAAGTACCCAGCATCTGTGTCAGTTATTTTGATAATTTTGTTTTGTGATTCTTACACTAAAAATATTTTGGTAATGCTACCTGTATGGGTAATTTCTCTTCTTAAAATATTTGTATCTTACACTAAAAATATTTTGGTAATATTACCTGTATGGGTAATTTCTCTTAAAATATTTGTATCTGAGAGCCCTAGTTTGCTTATGGTTGTGATGGTGTTTCTTGGGTTAGGGAGATGTTCACATACACACACATATATCTAGTTTTAAGTAATCTCTGCACCCATTGTGGGGCTCAAACTCATGACCCCAAGATCAAGAGTCACCTGCTCTACTGAGTCACCCGGGTGCCCCTACTTAACACATTAATTATGGAGTTGCTTTCTATATTTTTGGACTTAACGAAATAATGTGGATAATAAAAGATAATTGTAGTGGGAAAAGTGTGACAGCAAGTCCTTTATGAGTACTTGTTCTGTCACTGTCCATTTCATTTTTCTTCTCAAATTGGCACTTGCCTGACTTGTGGAACTTTTAGTGTATGAACTGAGTCCCCTTTCCTTCTGCAACACACCCAGCAAAACGCATGTTCTTACCTCTCTGATAATTACCTTTTCTCTTTATTATCCAGAACAGAAATGTCCTAACAAACATTGGATCTATTCTAATAATGATTGTGCTCTTTAAGGTTTATTTACCATAGGCCATTTTTTAAGGTGATGTTCTAAGAGCTAAATTAAGATCGTTGTGCTTTTTAGAACCAAATTGCTATATTACATACATACATGTACTTTATAAAACTCAGAAATATAAAAGGAGTCTGAAAGTTACAAAGTAAGAATGCTTATTAAGCAAAAGGAAAAGGCAGATATGGTGGTGATATAAAACAATAAAAAATAGATGATTGATTTTCATTCTGTTGGCTCTGTGTCTTCCTGTGCTTCAGATTCCTTATGTAAATCCCTGTCACTTTAAAAATAATTTTTGTGGGTGGGGTATAGGGGGAAATAAGGACTTAGAGTGTACACAGAATGTTCTATAAGGAAAAGTCTTTAGAAACACCATAAACTAAATCCCATTTACCCTATAGCCAGGCTATTCAAAGGGAAGAAGCCATGTTCTTACATACTTACACCGACCACCATACCAAAGCATTTTTTTCTGTGGCATGGGGAAAAAGAAATGTAAGCACCAAACCTTTAGTATTCTTACTATTCAAGTTTTAGACACAATCACATAAGCCATTGCTGAAGCTATGGTTTTGACTATTATAGTTAAAGGTAAGGAATATTATCCTGATTTTAAAAGACATTTTACACTTAAATGGCTAAAATACAATAAAATCAATAGATGTAAATCCATTTACCATTTTTCATTAAAAACTGGTAACTTACACCAAACAGTATTCTTGTCTGTAAGAGGCACAGCTTTGCTACAGAGTAAACATGCAATTGTGCCATTAACCTTACAGCCCATAGATTTTATAGGTTTAAAAGTACAGAGAAAACTGATCAGCTCAAATTCTCCTATGAATGGAAACATGCTACTTGATGATAAACTATGATCAACTTTTCTATACATATATAACTTTGAAAGAGATATACTTCTAAGAGATACCTTTGCCTTTTACCAGTTTGCTTCGAGGTAGTTGGTATCCACCTATTATATCATGGGTCAGGTCATCATCACAACTCTTTACAATACTAGCCTCCTAAATCACATAATGTGTTATATATTAAAACTTTGTGTACAGAAATAAAACTGGGAACAATCATGTATTTAAACTTAGGGCATAAAAGAGTCACAAAATACCATTAAAAAGAGAAACGTCAAAATCCATTTGTACTGCAAAATTCCACAATGGTCCGGTGTAAAACATAAAAAAAAAAAAAAAATACAAAGAATATAATCAAAACGATTAATGCTCATGATTTAATATAAAGACATCACAGGACTAGAAATATTTCAAGATCAATAGATAAATGCAGGAGGAATACTGATGTACAAAATGAGAGTGCAAGAAGAACTGTAATCTATTTCTCTTCACTTTTGAGATTTTGGTTATGAACTGTACAGCTCGCTAGAGATGCTGCTGTCAAATTCAGATTCCATTCAATGGGATGATTAAGGCACATCTTAATGGGGCTCAAAGGGCAACTTGCTGTATTCCCATCGGACAAATTCAATTTCTCATCAGTTTTCATTTGTAGCATGCTGGAAAAAAAAAGTGTAAAGCATTTTAGTTTTACTTTAATTTCAAAGAAATTATCAACCTTGTAAAAGAAATTCAATCATTTTATTGTTTAGACCTCCAGACATTAGAGTTAGACAGGGCATTTTATCATTCCGAAAGTACAGAGTTTGGTTCTTTTCCTTACTCTGGCCTCCTTTCTGAACTGAATACATTACATATGTAAGCCAGGTATTTGCAAGGTCACCCAGATAGCACTGGACAAAAACCACTGTATATATGGATTCCATCAGCATACTCAGGACATTTAACCTACTGAACTTGATAGGATTCAGCTCTTTTCATTTGTCCTTTAACTTACCAGGATCAGAGCCACTTTGAGACAAGAAGGAATTAACCTTTGAAAACCTACCATGTTCTAGAGACATTTACATGGATTATCTCATCAATTTCATAGCAACCAAGCAATGTTGGTACACGTCTCATGATAAATGATAAAAGTGAGTCTCAGATTCAAGTACAGATAGATATGTGCCTGAAGTTAGTCACCAGACAAATGGAAATAAAGTCCTTCCTCTTTCCCTTATGCTTACCTACTAGCTCTCTAAAGAGAACCTTTAGGAGCATCGAGAGTCCAAAGGGAAGCTAGTCCACATATAATGGACGTGTAAACCCAGATCTTAATGATAGTCCATTCACGTTTTCAGATGTAAATCCTTAGGTTTATAAATGATTTCATAGCTTGTTCTACATTAGTTAGGTTGGACCGCATGATTCCTAGGCTTTCTCCAACCACAGGTTTATGATTTTTCCTATTACTAAAGAAGGAACTGCTGTGCAGTATTTAAGTGACTTGCTATAAAAGTGGCAGCCACCTCCAGGCATCAGTAGTAGTTTCCTGATTTCTCCTTGCAACCTCAACAACCTACTCATTTGCCATTCAGTAAACTAGACAGATTTAACCTGTTCTGCCATATTTTAATAGCAGGAGCTTTCCTCAGGCAAATGGACTCCCACTTCCACCAAATAACATAGTTTCAAGTTTACAGATATGAAACAGAATGACAAACTACAAGTCACCGAAAAGGTTACTCATCAAATAGAAAATCACTTAAAAATCTAAACAGAGGTGAATAAATGAGATGGTACTTAAAGTAAATCATGGCCTGATATATGACAAAGAGATCCAATAACCAATATTCATTCATACTGGAAATCTTGACTGACTTTTGAAAACATTTGCACTGGTTACTATTATTAGACTGATAGCCTCATGGACCTCAAGATATTTTTGTTTTTCAAGGTAGCAAAGCTCAGATAAAGCAGTAATGTCTTTCCTTCTTACAAAGGACTGCCAGTCTTCGTATTTGTATTATGTGTATGTATGCCTCGTTGAGAAACTCTAGGGCAAGCTATAAAAATACAATTATTTAAGACAGCTTGGTAGATAAGTATTTCAAGTATCAATGTCAGAAGAAGTAAATGATGGCATGAAGCAACAAATCATGGTGATAAAAACAATTTTTGCCGTTTGCTATTTGATAGACAAGGTATATTCATCAGAATACTAGTTTAACAACTACATTATTGTTATTTTTACTACTTGTGAAAATATTAAATTTACTTTTCTAGAGAGTATACTCCAAATTTGGGTACACAAACTCCACAGGAGTACACAAAAGTACACACATCACAGGAAGAAAATACCAGTTAAAGAACTACATGTTAGTACTAATAGACTGACATACTTAATTCATAAAAACCCACTTAAAACTAGGTGGTGTGCAGGGGCACCTGGGTGGCTCAGTTGATTAAGCGTCTGACGTTGGGTCAGGTCATGATCTCATGGTTTGTGAGTTTGAGCCCTGCATCAGGCTCTGTGCTGACAGCTCTGAGCCTGAATGGAGCCTGCTTCAGATTCTGTGTCTTCCTCTCTCTCTACCCCTCCCTCTGCTCTCATGTGCTCTCTCAAAAGTAAATAAACATTTAAAAAATAAAGTGGTGTGCAAACTTTGGGCACATTGAGTAAACTAGAGAGAGTAAACCAATCTACAGAATACTAAGAGTAGAAGAACATATCTTCAGGTGCCAGAAACAGGCAGTAGAATAAAAGCTAGAAGGGACCTGTCTAGATACCTTGTTTTTAAGATGGGAAAACTAAGGTATAGAAAAAGAAAAAAAAAAAAACCCTGCTCTTTTTCGGAATATTCTAACCGGACATATGCAGACTGATATAAGAACCTGCATCTTTAAGAAGAACTGAAGCACTTTTCAATTCCATTTCCTATACCAAATTATTTAACACTGAGTATCCACTAGAAAGCACTTGTGAGACACAAAGATGTGGAAGTGTACACAGTGCATGCTTTCAAAGAATCTGTAATCTAGAGGAATTTAAATATTCCTTTATTGTTGGAAGTTAAAAAATTTGACTTGTTAGGTTTAATGCCAGGAGTTTAGGGTACAATCATATACATTTGTACCAAGTGAAAGATTAATACATGTTCCTCAACTGTTTCTCTTTTTAAGTAATCTCTACACCAAATGTGGGGTTTGAACTCCTGACCCCGAAGTCGAGTCACATGCTGTATTGACTGAGCCAGCCAGGTGCCTCTCCCAAATTTTCTCGATGTGCTTTTTAAATTTTTTTTCTTTTGTAGGTTTTGAACAGGAAAATTGAGTATTCTTGTATGTGTCTATGTATTGAACTGTTTCTAGGGGGTTGATGTCTAGGAGTGGGATAAACCGAGTCAAAGATTTTGGATAGATCTTACCAAAACACCCTTTGTAGACAATATGCCATTTTACACTCTGACCAACAGTGTGTGAAAATGTCTTTCTTCCCTCATTTTCTTACCAATAATTTATAATAAAATCTAAGTATCATTGTAAAAAAATAGGTTAAAAAATGGTATGCTGTTGTTTAATTTGCACTCTTATGAGGAAGGTTCGGCTTATTTTCATATTTAGAAGCCATTTGTTTTTCCTTCTCTATGTTCTTTGTCCTCTGAGATGATCCATTTTGATATGTAGTTAAGATCAGTGTTTTTGTTCTATGTGATTTACACTCCCACTTCTCTGCCTTGTTCATTAGTTGTTTATATCCGCTTATGGTGATTTTATCATGAATCCATTCTAAATTTTAGATCATCAGATTTATCTGGTGATAGATTCAATATCTTATTTCATGGCTTCTTTATCATAAGATGATAAAGTCAATATCTTATTTCATGGCTTTTCTGCCTTACATATGTGGTTCAAAAGTTGAAGCAGCAGCATTTAAATCATATCAAGTGGCTTTATGTGTCCACATCCAGGATGCTATTGAAAGCTTAGCAATGGTGTAGCGCATACAGTGGTACTCTTACAAGTAAAGAACTGGAGGAAGGAAGATAAAGACCTGGGTTCCAGTTCTGAGAATATTAGTAATCAGTCTCATGATGCTGGACAAGTAACAGCTTCATTCAGTCTCCTTTTCCTTATCTTTAAAAAAAGAAATTAAACGACATCTTCCTACTTACCTTTACATTTCTGATGTTCTAATCAAGGAGTGCCATTTAACATGATTTAAAAACCATATGGAGCTATAGACAAATGCAAAGGCTTAACACTGTATTTTGGTGAATGGGCGACAAAGCTGGAAGAGAGATACTCACCCTAAGTAAGGCGTCTATCAAACTAGCAAGACAGATGGTAGGTGAGAAGTGAGCGAGGACAAAGACGGGGCACCTGAAATGATCATCTAGACATCTAAGCCTATTTTCAATACTTGGGTAATTTCATCCACCCCAGATAGAGCCTCTCCAGCATTGAATGGAAGTTTATAAGAATATGCATTCGGGAAGTATAAAAGATGAAAATCTCTGGTGGGTCATGGAAATCCAAATGGTTATAATGTGTGATTTAAATTAATGATTACTGGGGCGCCTGGGTGGCTCAGTCAGTTAAGCATCTGACTCTTGATTTCAGCTTAGGTCATGATCTCAGTTCGTGAGATGAGCCCCATGTTGGGCTCTGCACTGGGCGCAGAGCCTGCTTGGGATTCTCTCTCCCTTTCAGCCCCTCCTCCCAGCTCGTGCTCTCTTTCTCAAGGTAAACATCTAATGATTACTGATAATTGTAACAAAAAGAATTTTTAATATATCTAGCTCTAATAACTCAATCTTGTTTTACTTCTTACTAGAGATAGGGGATAATTCATCTCTGTCATACAGACTATAACCTTTAATGTAAATTGGCCAAATCACAGGAAACAAATTTTAGTGTGATCAGACCAGGTCTGAAAATATCATTTCTAGAGCAGTTGCTACATGCCAGGCACTATGCTAAACACCTCTCTGACAATATTTTATTCAGTTCTAACCACCACCACTGAGGCTCAAAGAAGTAAAATGACGTATCAAGCTCACTCAACTAATAAGGACAAGTTCAGAGTCTAGGATCTATCACTCTATCTTGCATACTAACTCTTGAGTTACAATTTTGTCATGATTCTGCCTTCATGTTAATACCCATTTACCTATTTCTTCAGAACACTTAACATATTGTTTGGTCTGTAGATGTGTTTGGTCTACAGATTTCAGACAAAAAGACATCCTGGAGGCCTAGAGCCATTAACTGTATCTAGAAAGTTCTATATTTAGAGCATGAAGTTTCCTCATATTTAAATGAGGAGCTGTTACATCTTTCAGTTTCTCAAGGTAAAAGAAAATATGTAAGGGCACAGACATGTGTTTTGATAGCTACCATAAGAGTATTCTTTAGGTTAAGAGTTTCAAGAAACAAGTTCATCTTTTCGAAAGGAGAAAAGTCAGCTGTATACATGGATAAACTGAATTCTGGTATAGGATTTGAAATTTGAACAGTTACTATAATGTACATGAAACTATTGACTTTGAATTCATTTGTTTTAACTCCAAATTCTGAATGACTGGTTATTTCCTCTGGAAATGATGTCATCTAATGTTAAGTCGGTAAAAATTTACTGAATAGCTATTATAGCTATACCCTGAGCCTGATTCTCCACAAATCTATCCGAATACAGTAGGGTTGTTAAATGTGCAAAACTAGATCAGAGAACTTTTCTGAAGTCATCAAGTGTGCTCCCATATTTCTGATGTAGTAAGGAGTTAGAAAAATGAAATCTTTGGTCTACTAGACTCTAAATTTGATAATTCTAGGGTTTCAGGAGGCCAACACAGGATTTTCCCATGTATCAGAATGTTTCAGTTCTTTGAGGAGCTGGTCTACTGATTACTGAAGCTAGAATTCATACATTCTTCCCTCAAATCCTTAGCCAATACCTACCTAGTATATTAAGAATATAAAATAATGTGATGGTGTCTATCTTCAAGGGTTTTCCAGTTCGGTAAGGAGGCAGAAGGGAGAAGTATTCATGAATTACTGGAATAAAAAGCAGTATGCAGTAAATACAGAAGATGTAACTAAAGACTAAGGGATTACAGGGACGGGAAATTAATCCCAGCAGTGGGGAGACTGAGGAAAAGTCATTTAAAATAGATCTAAAGGTATAAGGATTTTAGTAAACTGGGAGAGAGGGAGGCTTTGTAGAGCCTAAGTTCTGATTCCAAATCAAATCACTCACCTGCTAAGTGTATATTCCCTAACCTCTAAGCTTCAATTTAACTGGAAAGTGATGTGATTATTGAATGAGCTTATATAAGCAGCTGGCATAGAGAGGGCATGTAAAATGCCTGGCTGGACACAGAGTAAGGACCCAATAAATGCTAATATTAGTACAACTAACAAAAAGTCAAAAGATATGTGTGGGATAAAAGGTGACAGATATGTGTATGATTTGTTTCTGCAATAGTACAACCATTTAATATAAAATCTCTGGGCTTAAAGTGGGGGTAGGGGGTTGGAGATTCAAATTAAGAGCCATAGGGATCTAGCCACTTAAACATGGTCTACCAGTGGACCATGAGGTCAAAGGTATGAGTAAATCCTTTTTTTTTTTTTTTGCTGACAAACTCTGTAAGCGTTAAGTTGTACAGAATTTTTGTTTTTAGAGAATTAAGAGTAAAATTTCTCTTTGGTAGAATATTGAAGAATTTAAAGGCCTTGGTAGATTGTTAAGTGGCTGATTTTAAGTCAGACATTTTTTCTGACTTGCTTTTGATTATTTGATGTGGTTATTTGAAGGAACAGAAGAACCTGGTGGTTAAGAGTAAGACTTTGAAGTCTCATATTCTTGAATTAGAATCCTAGATTTGCAATTTACTCCAGCCAATTTTAGGAGAATTACTTTTTTAATATAAAGATTAGCATACTATGTGCTTAACTAGTGTTATCATGATAATTAGAACAAACCATTACTGGAGATTCATAAGGAATCATCTAGAATAAAAAGAATAGTTTCTCCTGAGAAATAGGTCTACCTGAATTTTTAGTTGAATAGAATGAAAGAAATTATAATCAGATCAAAGGCACAAAACCAATTCTCTTCAGAAACCAATGAACATAGTTTGCACTGCTTTGTGATTTCGAAGTGATCATTGGCCATGTAAGGACAAAACATTTACCCAAACTTCTTAATTAACTTGTATATTAAATCAGTATAACACAGCTGTGCCTAAAGCACTATCTTACATATAATAGGTATTCAGATATTCAATAAATACACAAATGTGATTTATATACATTCATAAAAAATAAAATGGGAAATTTTAGTACTAAATTACTATGATACTAAAAGCAATTAGCAGTTATTATACTAAAATAATGCCAAACAACTAACTGTGAAAGATTGCAGAGCCTAACATGACAGAATGATTTTGGACCCTGTTCACATCTGCCTTCTGAGAAACTTAACAATGGTCATAATCAATGATCCCTTTTTTTTTTTTAAATATACCATCTGTGGCAGATTAATTGCATTCAGAGCCCAAATTCTTCACCCATCCCTGGGTGCTCTATCATTTTGCAATGTCCTCTCATTCTGGCCTCATCCATGTGACTTGCTTGGGCCAATAGGATGTTAGCAAGTATGAACTGTAAACTGGCTGAGGCCAGTGCAAGCTGAAGCATGAGAAACTACTTGGTCATTTACGTATGCTCCCTCATATACCTCTGCTTTTACCATGAGAGCAATGCCTGGGCCGGCCTGTGGGGTGCATGGGAGGTGTGAAGCGGGGCTAAGGTGATGCACCTGTTAGGCAGCTCATACAAAGACACGTGAGGGAGCCTAGCCAAAATCAAAAGAACCTCTTAGCCTCATTTGCCAGTCACATATATATAAGTGTAGTAAGTGCTTCTTTACTTTAAGGCAGTTAGTTTTGGGGGTAGTTTGTAATACAGCATTATTGTGACAATAGATAATGATGTTTAAACAAGTGCACGTCATAAAAAACAAAACTTCACTTAATCTTTTCTTTTCCTCAAGTTAACATTTTTAGAGCTAGATTACTTTAATGAGTTATCCTATACTTCCTATCACCATTTTCTTGTCTCCTATTCTTAACCGACTCCAGTCTGGCTTCTAGGCTTTTCACTCCACAAAAACACCTACTAAAGTCACCAATGAATTGATAAGTCTAATGAATGTTGTTTAATTTTCAACTATTTTGCCTTCCTAACAACATTCAACACTAATGGCCATTTCCTCTGCTATCGACTGAACTGTATACCCTCCAGACTCATATGTTGAAGCCCCAACCCCCTTAAGAAATATAGGGCCTTTAGGAGGTAACTAAGGTAAAATAAGATCACAATCTGAGTCCTAATCTGATGGGCTTGTTGTCCCCATAAGAGGAAAAGACACCAGAGACTGGGAAAGTAGCCATTTGCAAACCAGCAAGAGAGACCTCACCAGAAACTGAACCCTCCAGACTTTGATCTTAGACTTTCTAGCCTCCAGAACGGTGAGAAAACAAATCTGTTTTAAGCTACGCAGTCTATGGCATTTTGTTACGGCAGCCTGAGAAGAGTAAACCTCTTTCTTGAAACTCACTTTTCTTGGATTTTGATACAAAACACAATACTGGCTTTCTTTTTCCTCTTCCTTTTACTACAAGTCATCCTACTTTTGGATGGCTTAGAATTTCTCAAGCCTAAGTCCCAGACTTCCTTTTCTTCTTCTCCTTCTTCTTCTTCTTCTTCTTCTATAATCTCTATTGAGGTGTTCTCATCCATACTCAGTTTCAGTTACCAGTGATCTCTCAAACATCTCAACTCTTCCCACAGTTCACTCATTACTTCTTCAGAAAGGATTTCCCTGTGTACTCAGCGTAAAGTACCTACCCTTAGAAACTCCCTATATCATCTAATTTCATTAACACAGAACTTAAATTGCTTATGTTTTTCTTCTCTCCCATTAAAATACAAGTTTGATGAGAGTACAACATATTGGTCTTGTTCAACATATTATTTCCAGCACCATGCATATAGAAGCTGGATAAGTATCTGTCAAAAGAATAAATCTAGGGCTTCTGCTTCTTGCCATGATGAAGTAACAGGAACCAGATTTACCTTCTCATTTCCACAACTTAAAAAAATAGACAAAAATATATGAAATATTCAAAGATGAAAGAAAGTACAGGATGACAGTGATCCCTGAAAGAAGGAAACAAAGGTAGGTAAGTCATAACACTTGCTCTGGCTCACTGCCTGGATAGTTTCCGATCTACAGTATAGTAAGAGGAATCCAAAGCAAGTCTTCCTGAGATGAGAGAACAAAGTCTGGAGGTGAGGGAGACCAAGGCAACTAGAATCTGTGGGGCAAATAACAGGAGACAGAGTTGCATTGACGGTGCCAGAGATCTGCATTGGTTTCCCTGGAATATATATGCAGATAAATACTGATCAGTGCATGAATATTTCCTGAGGCTGTGAAAAAGACCAGTGAGAAGGACTAGGTGGAAAATCCTTAGAGGCCATATAGGACTGGATATAATTTGTGTTCCCATCAGCAAGAATGGATAAATCTCCTTATATGGTATTAAATAGGTATCAGTAGTGCCTCACTAGTGGGGGTAAAATTAGCCCTAGAGCAGGATTTCTGAACCTCAGCACAAATGACATTTGGAGCCAAGTGATTTTTTTTTTTTTTTTTTTTTTTTTTGTGGGGAGCTGTCTTATTATGCACTATAGAATGTTTAGCAGAATCAGTGGCCTCTACTCACTAAGTATGACAATCCAAAATGTCCAAAATCAATGCCCAAAAGCAAGATATGAAAGGATAAAAGATTTTTCTTAATAAGTTCATGGCGTCTCAGAACTGAGCCCCAAAACATTGAAGGCATTGTAAAAACAACCCAGCATACAGTGTAAAATCGACAATGTGTAGCATCCAGTCCCAAATTACCAGGCATGTACAAAACAGGAAATTATCCAAAATGAAGAGAAAAATCAATCGGTAGGAACTGATAGATAATACAGATCGTAAAAGCACACAAGGATGTAAATGTAGGTATTTAAAATATACTCCATCCATTCAGGAAGCTGAGGAAAGCATGAGCATGAGGAGAAATATAGTAGATACAAAGAAGACTAAATTTAAACCCCTGGAGATAAAAATACAATTTCTGAAATGAAAATATCCTGGGTGTTATTAACAGCAGATTAGACAATCCAAAGAAAAGGCTATCAAACTTAAAAACATAGAAATAGCATAATCCAAAATGAAACAGAAAAAAAATGAACAAAGGGGTGCCTGGGTAGCTCAGTCCTGGTTTCGGCTCAGTTCATGATCTCATGGTTTGTGAGCTTGAGCCCCTCATCAGGCTCTGCTGACAGTAAGGATTGGGACTCTCTCTCTCTCTGTCTGTCTGTCTCTCTCTCCCTCCCTCTTTCTGCTCCTCCCACATACTCTCTCAAAATAAATAAACATAAAAAAATTAACAAAAATGAGAAGGTGTCAGTGATCTGTATGACATAACATATGTGATTGGAATCCCAAAAGTAGAAACAAGGGGGATAAAAACATATTTGAAGAAAATATGGCTGAAAGGTTTCCAAATATGATAAAAACTAAACTATATCCAAGCAGTTATTAAAAAAAAAACTCCAGACAGAAAAAAACATAAGGCAACAATGCCAAATCCGTTTATAATCAAATTGCTGATAACCAGTGATAAAATATTTTTTTTAATGTTTTATTTATTTTTGAGGGAGAGGGAGAGAGAGACAGCGTGAGCAGGGGAGGGTCAGAGAGAGAGGGAGATACAGAATCTGAAGACAGGCTCCAGGCTCTGAGCTAGTTGTCAGCACAGAGCCTGACGTGGGGCTTGAACCCATGAACCACGAGTTCATGACCTGAGCCAAAGTCAGATGCTTAACCGACTGAGCCACCCAGACGCCCCAGCCAGTGATAAAATCTTACAAACAACTAAAGCAAAAAACAGTAGAGTAGCAAATATAAGAATGACAGCAGACTTTTCTTCAGAAACAATGCAAACTAAAGGACAGTGGAGGAATGTCTTCAAAGTACTAAAAGAAATATATAGTCACATCTGAATTTCATATTCAGCTAAAATATCTTTCAAAAACAAAAGTGACAAAAAAGTGGAATAAAGACTTTTTCAGACATAAAAAGACAGAGCTGAGTGAATTAATAAACAGCAAGCCCCCACTGCAAGAATTGCTAAAGGAAGTTATTCAGGCAGAAGTAAAATGTTATCACATAGAATCCTGGATTTGTACAAAAGAATGAAAAGCACCAGAAATGGAAAATTCACAGAGAAAATACTTTTCCTATTTTGAAAATCTCTGAATAAGTGTACAGAGGGAAAATAGTAACAATATATTGAAAGGATTATAACATTTACAGAAGGACAACTATGAGAATAATAATAGCACAAAGGTTTGGAGGGAGAAAATGCAAATGTACTGTACAGTTCTTAAGATTATACATGAAATTATAACATTATCTGAATGTAGTTTATATTAATGATATATAGGGTAAACGTGACAGCAAGTACTGCCTAAAAACTAAGAGATTAAATAGAATAATAAAATACACTCAACTTGTCCAAAAGAAGGCAGGAAAAGAGAAAAGTAAATAATAGATGAGACAAATAGAAAATAGAAAGTTGGATAACTATTATCAAAAAGACAAGAAATAACTAGTATTGGTGAAGATTTGGAGAAAAGGCAAACGTGTGTACTATCAGCGGGAATGTAAATTGGCATACCCACTATAGAGAATAGTATGGATGTTCCTCAAAAAATTAAGAATAGAACTCCCATATGATCCAGCAACTCCATTTCTGGATGTTTATCCAAAAAATGAAAATAACTTGAAAAGATAATATGTACTCCCCATCAGGTTCATTGCAGCATCAATTACAATAACCAAGATATGGAAACAACTTAAGAGGCTATCAATGGATGAATGGGTAAAGAGAATGTCTCTCTTCCTCTCTCTCTCTCTCTCGCTCTCTCTCTCTCACACACACACACACACACACAAACACACACACTGAAATATTATCCAAAAAGTAAGGAAATCATGCCACTTGTGACAACATGAATGGACACTGATGGCATTATGCCAAGTGAATTAAGTCAGAGGAAGACAAATACCAGATGATCTCACTTATACGGAGAATCTAAAATAACAAAAACCAAAATCAACCAAGCTCATAGAAACAGAAAGGAGACTGGTGGATGCCTGAGGTGAGAGCAAAATGGGTAAAGTGGGTCAAAAGGTATAAACTTCTAGTTATAACAAAAATAAGTCATGAGGGTGTAATGTATACATGGTGGCTGTAATTAATACTGTTTTGCATATTTCAAACTTGCTTAAAGAATAGATTGTAAAAGTTTTCATTACAAGAAAAAAATTGTAACTATGGTGACAAATGTTAACTAGACTTATTGTGGTGATCACTTCACTATATACAAGTAGCAAATCATTATGTTGTACACCTGAAACTAATATGTTGTATGTCAATTAAACTGAATTTTTTAAAAAAGTAGAAAGTTGGCTAACTAAACCACATCAAAGATCACATGAAATGGAAAATGGTCTATTAAAAGGCAGAGATCGTCAGACTGAATGAGAAAGCAAGCCTCAAGTATATGCTGCCTCAAAGAAACTCACATTAGAGACATATATGTTAGAAATAAAAGTGTGGGAAAAGATATACCATGTTAAAACTAGGGAAAAGGAGGCTGGCATGGCTATCAGACAAAAAAAGATTTCAGACCAAAGAATAAAGGAGTAAATTCATCAAAAGTACATAAAAATCCCAAATGTATATGCACCAAATACCAGAGTTTCAAAATACATGATGCAAAACCTGACAGAACTAAAAGAATAGGAAAATCTAGAATCATAGGTGCAGATTTCAAAACACTTCTCTCAAGAATAAATAGAAGTAGACTGAACCTCAGAAGGATGTAAAAGAAATAAACAGCACTATCAACCGGCTGAAAGGGGACACCACCCAGCAGCAGCAGAATGTACATTATTTTCAAGAACACAGAGAACAGTTATTAAAGTAGATTTGGATAGACTCTGGATCATAAAACAGATCTCAATAAATTCTAAAGAATTAAAATCATACAAAATATATTTTACAAGCATAGCAGAATCAAACTAGAAATAAGTAAGAGAAAGGTATCTGGAAAATCCTCAAATATTTGGAAACTGAACAATACATCTCTAAGTAATCCATGGGTTAAACAAGAAACTGCAAGGGAAATTAGAAAATATTTCTAATTTAATGGGAGTGAAAACAGAGCAGAGAGAATTTGTGGGATATAGCTAAAGTGGTATTTAGAGGGAAATTTACAACATAATGATTATATTAGTAAGGAATTAATCTTCCTTCTACCACAACACTCTACACTCTATACCAATGGTTCTCAAAGTGTGGTCCTTGGGTCAGCAACATAAGCATCACTTGGGCCCCACACCGTAAACTATTGAAACAGAAAGTGCTTGGAGCCTAACCATTTCTTTTTTAATAAGTCCTCCTGGTGATTCTGATGCACACTAAAGTTTGTAAAGCATTGTTTTAAAGTAGCACAGTTATCATTAGGACCCCATAATGGTCTATGACTTCACTCTTGCACTCTACCATTCATTTTCGACAAGGCGGTCAGATCCTTTAGGAAGGAGAATCTGATGATGTCATATACCTTCCCCATCCACTCCCAATTTAAATCTCTACTGTAAGAGCAATGGGAAGCTATTGAAATTACATAAACATGACTTATGAGAACCTACATGGTCTATCCTTCACTTACTCCTCTATCTTCACACCTGATACCATGTTCCTCCTTTCTCTTTTGACTCAAGGCATACCGGTCATTGTCTTACCTGCAAAGAACACCATGCTGCACCTTTTCCACATGCAACTCTTCCTGAAAGTCAGTCCTCCCCGCCCAGTTGTCTGCTACCTGGCCTCGTTAATTCCTACTCACTTTTCACAGTTCAGTTTGATGGTCATTTCCTTACACAAGTCTTCCCCATTTACCTGGCTTGATATCCCTATAAGGAATTCTTATTGTACCACCTACAGTTATGAACTTGTAAAATTTGTGTAACTATTTACTCAATGTCTGCCTCTCCTAATAAACTTGAACCATGAGGGCAGAACAATACCTGGTTTTGTCTCCCTCACTATATCCTATATATACAGCCTATACATAGCCTAGCATATTGCCCGGCACATAGGAGATGTTTTTCAAAGAATAAATTAATGGAGTCTATCCAGCTTTCTGTTTCTATGTACAGAATCAAAGTAGCAAGCAAATGAATTTTCCAGGTTGCCTGGAATCGGAATGGGGGTGGGGTAGGAAAATTAAGCCAAGGTCTTATTTAAATTAAACAAATTCAAGAAAAAAAAACTGGCAGGATGAAACATTCAGACACCTACTCTGCCGCCCCCGCCCTCCCCCTTAAACAACAGGTGAATTCAATAGACTTAACTTATAATCACAGAATGCTCAGCTCCACTACAAAGAAAAGTGTTTACTGACCATGAAAAATCAGGGAGAAAAATGGAAGCTAGTGTAGCTCAACCAAGAATTCCAAATTCCTAAGTGAAGAAGTAAAGAAGAAAACCAGGGTAGAAAAGGGGAAAAGAGAACACTTGAGGAAGGAATTTAAGGTATAAAGCACTGAAATCACTCTAACAGGTGGCAGCCACTGGTGAAGGAAGAGAGGAAAAGTGACCCTTCAACTTACCTCAGATAGACAAAGCAGGTCTGGAGGCTGCGGGGAGAGAATAAAGATTTACAAAAATAGAATAAAACTGCCACTATGGCTCCCCCAGCACCATTCTGCTGGATAAAGACAGGTCTTGTCCCATAGAGATAAAGCAAAACAAAACAACTACAAGTTAGAAATGTATTATATTGTCCAGACCAGGGAGAAGATAGGGTGTTGGGAATAAACTGGATATAGTAACTTTAATCTATTTTTAAAAATCCAATGACTTTTTCTAGCCACATACCAAATTCTACTGATATAAATGGGTCAGCAAACTTTTCCACGAAGGGCCACATAATCAGTATTTTAAGTTTTGTGGGCTTTACACAATTACTCGATTCAGCTTGGGTGGCACAAACAGCACTAGACAAAACGTAAGTAAACAAACATGGCAGTGTAACAATAAAACTTTACTTACAACTAGGCGATGGGCCAGACTCCCTGATTTAGATAATTAATTTTATGTTTGAAAATAGTTCTGTACTCCATACCCACTAGTAATAGAGAATCAACCAAATTATCTTTCTTCAAATTATACTATATTGCCAAAGTAAAAATTATTTGAAATATTTTCTTAATAAGTTCCCTGAGTTCCTTTGTAACTCTAATGTCTAACACAATGCCTAAATCAAAAGAAAAAGTTTCCAAGTTGTTGAATAAATTGGATGGCTTTCCATGAAAGATGCAGGACAATTAGTGAAGTAGAATATTGTGTAAAAAATAAGTAATGGTTGACAGAGAAACAGAATATAAAATATCCAAGAAAAAAATCTAAGAAAAAAACATTAAGACAGGGGATTATCAAAGTCACTGTTCTATATTTTTAAATACAGCATTACAGCAAGAGTTAGAAACTCTTCAAAACCTAGAACTCTTCTCTTTACTCAGGAAACTATGTAGAGCAGTGTTTTCCAATTATGTTTCCCAAACTGTAGGATATAGAAAGTTGTGATATATAAAGTTTGGACAATGGAGTTTAACATGTTAATGGGACACTGTGAGTCAGGAGGCACAGGAAAGAGAACTGAGCATTTCCCAAAGCTGTGGGACCCCAGAACCCTTTGCACAAGGAATGTCTTGCAACACTACTGCATCTTGGGCTCTGTCTCTAGAATGCTTGTGTAGCAAACTAGATTAAGGTGACAGTGAGTCAGCTAGAAATGTTTCTCTATCTGAATAAATGAAATTCAGAAAATCATCTACTCTGTGCTTCACAGTTCTCCCATTAAATGATGATTATGAAGCTGAATAATAGCACATGAAGAAATGTTAACTCTAAATTTTATGGCTAAAATGTTTAGGCTATTCTGTGCCAAGGCATGCCTCAAACAGACAAATCTAAAAGGACATTTTGAGTTAGGATTCAAAAACTGAGGGAAACCATTCATGAGCAGGACCAGAGGAGGACGTATGGTTGGCTTTAGTGTCAGGGAGGTAAAGGAGTATACTATCAGTTAAAAATCACACATCAGTTACACACCTGTGTGAAAACCAGAATTCTGAATGGGAAAGTCTGTATTTGGTCATTTTTGAGAACCAATGACAAAACAGGAGACACAGACACACTGAGCAGTTGTAGGCCACCTCAGAATCTAATTCAAAGTATAAATTTGAATTCTTAGTTTTTATGGCAAAATTTAATATTTTAGATGAGTACACTGAGTATAGTAACCTCAAGTCCACATAAGTTATTCTAGTCTTAAAATTTCCTTAAATGTGTCCAAAGTAAGCTTATTTACATCCAGATATTTGTCAATTAGGAAAGGCACATATTTACTTGGTAACTCAAAAGATACTGATATTCAAAAGTTCTATATTATTATTTTCAATAGCCATACTCCATTTTAGGCCATAATCACCTCAAAAATCATCTCTTGCAGCTAGCCTTTCACATACCCCATTTGTCCTCCTCCTCAAATCTATACTGTGTGCTATGATCAGAAAAGACTCTCTAGAATTATACTTTGATCATACAGTTTCTCGCTATTCACAGAATGAATTCTAGGCTTGATTTCTTTGTTTATTTGTGAATACAATTAACCCACTTAAATCTAAGGGCCCACCTTTGTCCAAGCTTACATTCTGGCAGCTGAGATAAAAATCACAACGCTGTTAAATTCTGTTATTTCTTGAGACAGATTTCATATGTTACCTACATTGTACAATGCCCAGCATATTACCCTTAAATTACATCTGGACTCCTTGAAAATAGATCTAACATCCTCAATCTTCTGCCCATGGATTTGTAAACTGATTTGCATCCCCATATGTTGTTCCCATTGTTCTCATGTTTTAAGAGAGAAGTGACTCTTCTGGCCCAAACCAATCTAATCATGGTCCACAATGTTCAATAATCAACTCTGGGGCTTCACTCCATCTCCACAGCTTGCGATCTCATGTTTGTATCTTCAACCTTTCATTTTCTACTGGCATCTAAACTTTTTTTTAAAACCAGTCTTCATTAGAGCTTCCTCTCGCTATCTCCCTATTTCCTCTTCAGTCATAGCCATTTACAGTTTTCTGTGCTAATTTTCTTCATATCCTCTTCCTGCATTAAGTCAGTCATAAGATTTCTGGTTGCATTTCCCCACCAAAACCAAAATCATTACAATAACCCTGGTGCTACTTTTAATGGAAACGTTTCAGGACTTAACTGACCTCTTATCAACAGTTTACAGTTGTTTTATCCCTTCTTAAAACATATTTCCTTATACTCTCCTGGCTTTCCTCTTACTTTGTGACTAGCTTCATCAGTCTCCTTCTATGTATCTTTTTTTTTTTTTTTCCCTCTGTCTTTGGGACTCTGAAACCCTAGGCTCTTCCCATTTTACACTGAATAATCTATTCCACTCTCATGGCTTCAATTCTTACGGGACTCTGAAATCTTTATGTGTAACTCGGACCTCTTTCCCATATTAACCACAGTTGATCTTTAACAACTCAGGTTTAAATTGCATGGGTCCACTTACATGCAGATTTTTTCCCATAAAGATATATACAGAATTGTAAATGCATTTTCTCTTATAATTTTTTTTAAATTTTTAAATGTTATTTATTTTTGAGAGAGTGAGAGAGAGGCAGAGAGTGAGGGAGACACAGAATCCAAAGCAGGCTCCAGGTTCTGAGCTGTCAGCACAGAGCCCAATGCAGGGCTTGAACCCACGAACCGTGAGCTCATGACCTGAGCCAAAGTCAGACGCTTAACCGACTGAGCCACCCAGGCGTCCTTCTCTAATGACTTTCTTAATAAAATTTTCTTTCCTATAGCTTACTTTCTTGTAATAATACTGTATATAATACACAGAAAATATGTGTCAACTGACTGTTCATGTTATCAGTAATGCTTCTGATCAACAGGTATTCGGTATTTAAGGTTTGGGGGAGTCAAAAGTTACATGCAGATTTTCTAATGCACAGTCAGCACCCCTAACCCCTGCATTGTCCAAGGGTCTACTGTGATTATTTCCTAAACCTCTTTCTTGGACATACCACTTAAATTCCTTATGTCTAAAACTGCACAGTCTGAATGTTCTCTTTTATCTCAGTGAATGGAGATATGTCATCTATTACTTAGATGTTCAAACTAAAACCTGGATAGTACCCTCTATTCCTCTACTCTCTTAGACATACTGATTCTGTTTAATAGACCTCTGTCAAATATATCTATTGTCCTCTATTACAGGCCACTATTAGGGTTTGAAACTTTTTCTTGTTAACTGACATTGGCCCCGCAATTTGGGCTATGCTTCCTTCAGTAGCTTTATCTTTTGCCATTTTTCCATCCATGCCTTGCCCTAGTCTTACTTCCTCTCTTATGCCTCAGCTGTATGAATTAAATTACTCAGTGTTCTAGCCTGCTCTGTCACCTAAGTTTTCCACATGCAGTTTGCTCTACCTGAAAAACTCCTCTCCTGACTTCTAATAATTTGGTAGCCTTCAAATCTCAGCTTAGATGTGACTGTGTAGGAGTCCTTGCCTAATTTTCTAAACGTGGGTTCAATTTCCCTCCTATGTATTTCTATAAGCCATCTCTCTCCCCAGTCACAGCACTCTACTTTCTACTGTAATTGCCTATTCACTGTCCCACATGAAAATGATAAGCTCCATGAGACTATAAGTCATGACTTTAACCATTCTATCCCCTTAATTAGTAGTAATATAATATCCCACTTAAAACATATGATATATTCTATTTATTGAATACATACATACAAGCCTTGCTTTCTTATTTAGATGGAAAGGGGACTTTCTGAACTTCCTATGGTGTCTAAGAGCATATTGTAGGCATTCATTAAGTATTTACTGTACTAAGAATAGGACAGAATTGCACTTCTTTCCTTTCCTTGACTACAATTGATATACAGTAGTACAAATGCAGCAAAGTATAAATTCTAAAATTCCTATGTATTAAACTATATCTAGACAGTAATCTTGAAATGTACAAAAACAAGACATTTATGGTAGAAGCAAAACTTTGCATCAATAGAAATATTCCATAATTCATTATGTACATTGCCCTATGAATTTTCCTAGAGAATTTCTTGTTAAGTCTCTCTCAATTCTCCAATCACTAATTATTCTATGAAGAAGAAAAACACATATAAAATAATGAATTTTATGTCATTTCCAAAAAGGCATTAAGAAATATGAAATACCAAGAATAATGAGAAAAAAAGAACATCTTAAGAAACATTTTAAAATCAGATAAATATAACAAATATTGCTATAAATACAACTGTAAAAATAATGTCCTTGTTGATTTAAAAAAAAATGAATGTTAAAAAATAAAGAAGGAAAGTTATCAGTAGAAGATAAATAAAATTTTAAGCAGAACAGGAATAGTACTAGTAATTTTAAAAATGAGAAAAGGTGAAAAACTCTTAATATATAATACTAAAAATTTTTTAATTTAACAGAAGAATTTTGAGATTAATTTAAAAAGTAATAATCAGGCATCTTCCATCTTGTTTTTCTTGGGTGATCTTATATTTAGTGAGATAAAGAATCATTAAATAAATTTTATATTTATAACTTGGAGGATATAATGGTTAAGAAGCTAAAAGGACAAAATACGGTTCTGTTGTAAAATGAGTTAATGCGAACTGTCTTCGGTAAATCTAACAGCACGAAATGAAAATGATATAAAGAATTAAAAATGAAACACTGCACTTTATATCCATTCATGACAGTCTTTTAAAAGTATGTGTATATATTTTTAGGTGAATTATAAATTTGTTTTTTAAATCACTATCAGACTTCTTCCCTCTTTTCTGACATATTATTTGTTATGATATTTTTAGTTATCCTGAGGACAAGAAACAAAGGACATTATTTTTTAGATTTGATTCATCTTTCATAATGGAGACTCTAATTTGACCAATAATAAAGCTTTAATCACTGCACGTTGCAAAGTTAAAAATTTTAATTAATTCATGTTAAATATTACTGAACTAGGTATTTTAAAGTCATTCAATTAATCGAATTTTGGGGGTCATTATAATCATCTAACCTATTAAAACTTGAGTTTAATTATGGCTTTTAATATTTTAATATAAGACTTAATCGTGGTTTTTTAGCTTTAAAAATGTAACAAAAATAAAGCCACCAATATCTCCATAAACCCGCTCAGAAAAGCCCCGAAAATATACAATGTAACAATGCAACCATTTGATCTCATGTCCTTAAATTTACAAATACCACCTGGCACTCTTTCATATCCTGAACTGTCTAGCACCTATCAATAAGGAGAGATGGAACTAGCTACATCAGCATTTACGGTGTTCATATCCTGTTTTGCTAGGCTCTAAGGGTAAGAGTCTCCCCTAAGGCACCAATGTCAGGCCCACAGAGTAAGTAAAGCACATAATCACTTACTAAAGTAATTGCAGTTTGCATTCTAAATTTAGCATTACTTTAAAATTACCTGCATATGACTTTCTCCCTTGCTAGGCTATAGATTATCTCTGGAAAGAAATCCTCATTTTTATATCCATGGAATCTAGTTCAATATCTCCTATGAAAAAAAACTATTCAACATGTTTGCTTATTTACTGAAGAAAATATCTTGTTGACACTATTTAAATAAGCAGAGTCTTAAAATGGTTCCCAAAGCAGTACCAAAGGGTATGGCAACTTAGTGGTGAAAGTGTAACTGATATCCTATAATTATTATATATGTTATAGACCTCACCAATTTTGCAATGAGATAGTGCTTACTTCTTTCCACATGGTCTTAAAGTTATTAATTTATCAAGACAATAAATATATATTATCCTATATATAGTAGTTAATTTTTAGATAGCTCCTTAGGCATATTTACCAAACTGTTTTCTATATGTTATATTAGATCAAATACAAAAGCAGATAATATAACTTGTACATTAATAATATGTTTAGAAGCTATCACTCTTCTAAATATATTTTAATTTGCTTAAAATCCTGGACACATTAAAATGTAGGGAAGCGCATGGGTACATTTAGTAGAACCTAATTTCATTGAGTTTCATACTAGGTGCCAAGAAATTAGGTTGTCCAAATACTTTGGAAATAAATTGAAACTAAATCAGCTGTTCCTTTTCTACCCATTATCTCATACTTTACTCAAGGCACCTACAATGAAACTTTAAAATTAAGTAGAGAAAAACTTACCTAGTTGGGATTTTGAATAATAGTTTGCCATTTGTCCACTGTTGCAAGACTGTCGTTTATATCTTTTTGTTGACATTTCTGTGGTCTTCCATGGCGGTCTTTTTCTTTTGTTCAATTTGCTAAGAACGTCAGAACTATCAGGATTCTTGTCATAATTAACACATTTATTTAATTTACTATTGTCAAGTTGGCCAGGAAATTTATCGGTTGAAGGACTATTTGTTTTAGCATTTTCTATTTCTTTACATTGCTTTTTAAAAGAATTTTGCCTAGCAGAATGGGATCTTAAGGTAAAGCGCTTTGATTCTTCTATGTGAGTCTGATGATTAGTTCCACTGTCAATAGATTCAGGAGAGTAAATTATTGTATTTAGCTTAAAAGTATTTCTGTGTTCAAGATAGTTGATCTTCCTCAAAAATATTCTACAATCTTTTAAGGTTTTTGACCTCCAATTATTTGGACATACATTTCCTAGTCTTGGTCCCTTTTCAAAATCTTTTTGGGTGCAATTTGCTCCATTCTCCTTTGCTTCTGACTTAAAGTTATTCTCTAAATTAGCATGTGTTTTCAAGTCAGACATTGCCACCTTCTGTTGCAAAGAGTCATCTCTGATCTCAGGTGGCAAAATAAACTGATTATCTACTGTGTTTTTTCCTTGGAGTGGGATGTCAGCATTTGTTCCCCCCTCAGTCTTTTTAAAAAATTGATTCTGGCAGAAAAATCTTAAGTTCCTCCTTTTAGAAATCCAATCAACTGTTCCATGGTTGTGCAGCTTTCCCTCTCTTTTCCACCTTTCGTGTTGCAACCTCTTAAACTCAGTTCTTTTTAACCTAGCTAATGTTAAATTACTTTTCACATTTAACAGTGGAGAGCTAACCATTTTATGCAGTACATGCAACTTCCCTGCTGATTTTGAAGGAGAAGATAGTGCAAATTTTTTAAAGTGCTTTCTGAAGGGGCTGGTATTAAAATGAGAATATTTGGTCCCTAATTTAACTCCTCTGGTATTTATTACTTCCAAAGGGTTTCGAGCATTTGCTTTTCTAACTAGTGAAAGAGACTGTGTTTCTGTTGTTTGCATAAACCAGATACAGAGTTCGTTCAAATCATACTTTTTCCGAAAAAGCATTTTTACAGGTGAAACTTCAAGTTCTAAAAGACAGGTTTCCAAAGGGTTTGCTATTTTGAAATTGTCATTTTCAAGGCATTCTCTTTTTTTATGAACACAATTTTCAGCTTCATCTCCACTCACTTGCACCCAAGCATTTGTTATTTGCTCAAATCTATTGTTTAATTCCTCTAATAAGGAATCATTTGAAGTAGAAGAGGCCCACCACCTGAGCAAAGGGTTTGATGAAATTATAGGGTCCAAGGATACTTCAGAAATGGGTATTAATTTGTTATCTTCCAAACACATTTTTGCATTCTTTGAATTTCTAGGTCCAGGGGTACCTTTTGAAGCTATTTTTATTCTTGACTGCCTATGTTTTTCCTGCTGACTTTTACCTTTCTGTAAATGGAGTTTATACGATTTACGGAGCAGAGCATTTCTATAAATAAGTGAGCTAGAAGATGCTAATGGATGTAAGAGATGGAGAGATGGTTTTCTATCCCTAACAGAATGTCTCAAAGGTATAGTAGCAACCATACTTTTTGATCCATTCTTAAATATGTCAGCTTCAGTGTGCCTTGTGTCCATCTTATTGCATTGGTGATCATACTTTTCTTCAGCCAGAGTTTTTTCCAATATATTTTCTTGTTCTAAAGGAGGCAAGCAGCTACTAATACTTACTTCTCTCTCCTGAGGTGAAACTCTATTAATAGTCACAGATATGCCAGAAATTTTCACTTTTGCAGGTCTACCAGGCTTCCTAATCACTGCAAAAGGCTTCTGATTTGGTCGGATAATGTTCTTGGAAGGTTGAGGTATCACAGACTCGTTCTTGATTGGCCTAACATATTCAAAGCCAGACCCCAAGATCTCACTTTCAGTAGTCAAACTTGAAATAGCACTTCTTTCACCTGAGTCAATTTTGTATTCTCTAATATTTCTGAGACTATTACATTCAGTTGGAAAATCAGCATTATTGCTGAAAGACATAACATTGCTTATGTTTACAGTTCCTTCAGAAACTTGTCTTTTAGTTCTTCTTGATCTTCCATAAATAACAGTTACAGTAATACTCTTTTTATAGGTACCTTCTTTCACTTCTGATATGAGGGATTCTGGACTTCTCTTTCCAGCACTAAAAGATTCATTTTGGCAAATGGTGATGTCTGTTTGATCAGTTTTAGGTTTGGGCGGTCTTCCAATTGGCCGCTTAACTTGTTTCACAACCTGGGGACCTATTTTTTTAGGTCTACCTGGTTTTCGTTTAAAAGATGCATCAATACCATCACTTGGATTTTCCTTAGGTTTGTCTTGTGCTTTATCACTGTTCATATCATCTATAAACATTGCAGGGGATTCTGTAGTTTTCTTTGCACAATTAAATTTGTTTAGTTCTCCCTGAAGAGTGTCACAACCATTAAGATTAGAACTAAAATTTTCAGAGTTGGCATTTGGGATATCTTCATTTGTTTCTGGCTGTTTTTCAATTACATGATAAGTTGTATATTTTTCAGAAGGAAGATCAGTATTTGACTTGGAAGTACCAACTGAAGTCAAAGTATATTTGACTCCTTCACTGCTTTTAACTTCAGATAAAAACATGAGTTTGATAGGACTAGAATAGCTGGAAAAAGAAGAGCTTTCAATGGCTTCGTATTTTGTTGGCACATTTTGAACACCAGAAATCAATCTATTCGTATCTAAAATAGAGGACTTTTCCAGATTATCAAGTCTTTTGCTATTCAAATCTATTGTAGGTAGATGATTGCTTTTGATATTACTGGCTGCTACCACAGATTTTGATAAACTCTGCTCTTTGCATGTCATTCTGCTTACAGTTAGAGTCATATTTCTACCTGCATTTTGATCTTTACCATCAATTTCTATCAATTTCTTGGATGTCTTACATCCTTCAGATAATGAGTGATTATTCCAAGACTTTTTGGCCATATTTATTGTATCTTCCAAACGTTCCACAACAACTTGTAAATTAGAATTCATTGCAATTTTGTTTAGATCTATATTGTGTGAGCTTTCAATTTGATTATTTTTCACTGGAACCTTTTTTTTCGCAGATTCAGAAACTTTTTTGGCCTTAGGGGATTTTTTGAAAACATAATTATTTGTTACATATATAGAATACCATCCTGGGGGCACAATATGTCGTTTAGTTCTGCTCAAAAGTCCAGAAACATCACTTTTCAAAGGAGTTTCGGTACTCTCCAGTTTTGGATTCTCCTTATGATTTTGCAAAAGTCTTTTTCCAGCTGCAGATTTTTCCTGTAATTTTCTTATGCTCATTTTCCCAGGGGAAGTTGTTTCAAAGCTTTCTGAAAATGTATCAAAAGCTAAGTTAGTTTCTAAGGTATGAAGAGGTAGTTGCAATGACTGCAATGCACAGTCTGGTGAAAATGTTTCTGCATGATTATTATCTCGCGAGCTTTTAGAATTCTGTAAAGACCCTTGGCAACGATAGAATTCTTCTCTGTCCATTGAAAATACATCATTGCGTGTCAACTTCCTTGAATTTTTTTCAGTGTATTTTTTTCTTACAAACTTTTCATCAAGACTAGCAAGTTCTCTTTTTATTTGCAAAGACTGCCTTCTAAATGTGGGTGAATCAGGAGAGCTGTGCATTGAAAGTAAAGTTTCTTGACGCTTTCGAAATCTTGTCTGAATAATTTTATTCTCTACCTTTTTATCATGTTGACTCAGCAATTCCATAAAACTGTAATCACTGGCCGTGGCATTATGCAAGAGAGAGGCTATTAAATCTCTTAATTTTAAATCATTATCTGTATTAAAATCACTGCTAGATAATTTTATAAGGTTTGCCATATCTGTAGTTTCTATTGATTTTAACTTTTCATTAATACGATCCATTAAATCTTGAAAAATTACAGTAGTTTCACCTTTTTCCTGACTTGTAGTACAATTATCACTGTCTTCCAGAAGCAAAGAGTCAGAGTTGCTGAATTTTTTAGTTTTATGTATTTTACCTTCATGATCACCCTTGTCACTGCTTATTTCTGCTGGTGTGAGAGATGGAGGCTGGTTAATGTTTATTTCAAGTCTATTATTTTCTAAGGCTGAGAGCTCTGAGACGACATCTTTTAATTTTTCAAATCCTTCTTTCTGTACAGGTGATAATGGTGGGGGTGATGGACTTCGAGATCTGCAAACATCCTTAAGACTGACTGAAACATCACATACTTCCCTTGATGAAAGAGGAGTGTGAAAGGTCGATTTTGTAGAGCGAATGTTTGGTAACAGTCCAGAACAGCACCTGTGAGAATTATAACTGTTGGCAATTCCTCTATTCACTACTGTCTTAATGTGTTCAAAAGTTACAGTTTGGCAAGATAAATAATGTAAATCTTTAATACAGACTGGCAGAGGCACAACACCAGGGCTTTCTCTTTCATTTTGTAAACACCCTCTTTCTGCCAGCCTATATTCACCACTACAGAATAGACCATGTAAATTATCTTCAATTAGGGGCTTTTGAGATTCTGAAGACACAGTATGTGATGTATTACAATAGCAAAGAGAAGCAGCATTTTGCTCTTGGACTAGAAATTTCAACATGGCCAAAACTTGTTGCTGGTGATGTATGCACAAAGATTCCAAAACTTTGCTTAATGCTGATTTTCCTTTTTCCATTTTAGTAGCTTCCTCTGATTTTGCATCAACAGTTGAACTAAAAATAAAAATCAAACAAAAAATGAATTACAGCAAAAATACCAGGATTATAAGGAGTTATAATTTTAACAGAGTTTGAACAAAAGAAATTTTGGTATTGTAGGACTCCTAACTCCTATAGAGCTGCAATAATGACATCTTGATTATTATTCAGCAAAAATATAATGAAGCACTGATGATAATTAATGTCCTATGGCAAGTATAATAGTCAAAGGAAAGCCCTAGTTTTATGATATAAAATCTGATTAAAGATATGCTTATATTTAGAGATTGTTAATGTTTAGTGCTTTGGATCTATTATGAATATTTAATGGAAAGTGCTTCAGAAGGAGTTACATTTTTGTAAAGTAGACATTTTATAAGTTATTTTGACAATTATCAATCTGATTTAGTGCAAATAAGAAAAATAAGATGTAGGAGAAAACTATTTAAAATATTTTTTCAAGGTAGTGAAAATAAAATTATTAATGAAAGAAACCTTTGATACTTACAAGGAAAATTAAAGAATATGGATTTCATATAAATAACAGAATATCTTTTCTAAGATTAAGCTGCAGGTATTTTAACCTAATAATAAAAAAATTTAAGCTATTTAAAAATAAAATCTATTTTTAATTGATTTTAAATACTAAAGTAATTACATGAAGACTAAAGGCATTACTTACCTAATTATCTAATTTCAAATGCTGGAAAATGTCCCACTGAAGAAACTAACATACATCTAATTTTAACTAAGACCCAGGATTACTTAGCAACCAAGGCAGAAGTCTACAAAAAAATTTTTAATCCAATACCAGCAGCAAGAAGAATAAAATGTATTAAAAGAATTCTGTTTCAGAAAAGTATCTATTTAAATTAAACATATCACCAAACTCTGTACATGAAAATAGCTTCCCATTCATGATTTCTTATATTTGCTATTACTGTTGGTAGTTTCTGGTTTGTAGAAATTTTTTTTAGGGTTAGAATTAAGATATACTGATTATGAATTGCTACAGAAGATTGTATTTTGTTTAAATAAAGGGTTATTAAATTCATCTATACTAAAATTAAAGGAATTTTCTTTTAAAATGAAAAATAAAATTTTATTTTGCTCACTAAAACTGGCTTGTATCACAGATAAGTACGCAATATTTTATCTACATTTTAAAAATATGTTATTTAAGAAGCAAAAACACCAAAGTAAAATTTGAACACTAGATCAAAATTTTTCTAGAAAAATCATAACTTTACTAGATTCAACCGGTATTTCACCAAAAGTAACATGTGATTTGACAAAAAGCAATTATCAAAGTGAGAAAAGATATGAAATTTATAATAAAATATTTTAAGTCCACAGACATGACCCCAATATCCTTTCCTGTCTGAAAATATTTATTTTTGTAAATTTTATCACGTTTGGGAGTAAATGATGGAACTGATTCCCAAGATTCACTATTAGATAATTCAAAAAATATGGAGAACAAAGACACGAGGAAATGTTAACTATCAAATATGAAGATATAAGTGACACTATGTTCTTTTCCAACAAATTAAAAATTGTAATTTTCATAAAGGCAAAAGAAAACCCAAAAAAGTTCTGATAGATGCATTTCAACAGTTTCTTTAAAGTTATGCTATGGCCTATTAAACATACCTGTTATTAAATAACTAAAGAGATTTTATGTTTCTTAGAAAAATATATTGAACCCTATTTTAAAGATTAATATACTTTCATAACAATTCCTAAATGCTTAAATGTTTTTTCTGTTAGTAAAGTCAAGTATAGAAGCAGAAATAATTACAACTAATGACTAGTGTTAACTATTCTGAAAACTACAAGGTTTTTATATCTCTCTTCTGAGATTTCAAGGAAGTCTAAACCTTAAAAAGGTTTCTTATTCA
Organism: Hyaena hyaena; assembly: GCF_003009895.1. Taxonomy (NCBI): domain Eukaryota; kingdom Metazoa; phylum Chordata; class Mammalia; order Carnivora; family Hyaenidae; genus Hyaena; species Hyaena hyaena. The sequence continues at coordinate 536,057 of NW_024081406.1, forward strand.
GTTTATGACTTTTATTTTTATTTTTTCAGGTTATAACTTCCAAAAATGGAAATTCCAAAATACCACAGTGGTAACTTCCATCTAATGGTATATGAAGAATAGCTTCATAAAGTTACTAACTGTATATTCAAGTTTTAGATTATATCTGATACACACAAATCAGATATTAGAGAACTAAATTCTCAAACTATAAAATTCTGTAATATGCTTATTTGGCTCCAAATTTTTTCTTTTCTATTTTTCTTGCATTTTAGAATCTCAGAGAACAACCTAATATGAGTAAATAATAGTTGAATATACATAAGTCTCCAATTTAGAATTTATTCTCAAGTGATTATGTAAAGTGATTATGTAAAATCGTATCTTTCACAGCTCCCTTGTTTTTAATGTTAAAATATTTTCTAACCTTTTCCTGTTTGATTTACAAACCAAAACATCCTGCCTATTTTTTGTATGTTACTATTGGTTTTGCCCATTACAAATTTTGTTGTTGAAATAGTTTTTGGAGAAAGTCAATTTCTCACATTAATAAAAATAAAACTCATTCCTATAGTGAATCAAAAAAGTCAGTGTAGTCAGGTTTTTTTCTTTTCTTTCTTTCTTTTCTTTTACTGAATGAGTAAATCAATCACACACCAACAGTGTTGTAAATTTAAGTGCAAAAGCATTGAAGTGCTTTACTACAAATTACAACCTAGAAACACGTTAACTGAACAATTAAAATTCATACAATCAGATTTAGATATATAACAACACAAAGCAGGAACAGAATTACAGTACATTTACAACACAAGACAGATACATGAATTCATTAGAAAATATTGTAATAAATAATTCATGAATTATAGTGCAATTGATTTATGCATAAATATAACTAATTGCCTAACAATCAGTTTATATTAACAAAATCTGTCAAAATCAAGGCAGCCACAGAGTTTTACTAAATTACTGCGACAATGGAAATACTGCAATTAAAAAACAAATACAAGTATTTGTACTGTAAACAACTAAAAAAATCAGTCTCACTAAAGTTAGTATACAATTTAATATAAAATTGTCATTAGCTACCAGAAATGGTTTAAACAACTTTACTGAGCAGTAGTTTTCTAAAAACAGAGGCACTGTTTTTTCTTTTCCTTCTTTTTTTTTTTTTTTAAATATAAAATACTTGAGGAACATTCAAATAAGTAGAAAGCATATAAGGGTTGCTTTCACCTTCATTAAAAGTCTGCTGAAACTGGATTTTTCATAAAACTGTCAATTAATAAGTAGTAACTGGTAACTAAATTTATAAAGTACTTTGAAAGTTTAACATAAAGAACATTTTAATAGAATCATTTGGGGAGAAGGGGAACCCATAAATTTCCCTGCCTTTCCTAGTTTGTATAATCAAAAGTTAACTCAATAATTAGAAACATTTTGTTTCTTTTAAAAGTTATGGGTTGATCATTACCTATAAACTATCAAAAAATATTTAATTTACTATTTCTGACCAAAAATAAATAATACAAATACTAAATGCTGCAAATTAACTATAATATTACCTATAAAACTACTGATCACTGTGAAGTCAATAGCAAAATGATCCCTGATTTTATGAATCCTGTAAAGTTTTTGGTCAGGTCATCTTTTAAATGATATAAAAGTGTTCTGTAGGTATCCCTTTTCTATAAACTTCTCAATCAATTTATTAATGTAAATATAGTGTGAGGAATAAAAAAGCTCAATATAAATATTATGTAATGCATTCAGGCCCCCAAATTTTTGCAAGTAAAATTCTGTATAAAGAGGTCAATAAAATTGTGTTGAAACATTTACCTTATCTTTTAACTGTGTTTTTCAATGGGGGTGGGGTGGGGGGAGAGGGGAAATATATTAAATAATCCAAGTTCTGGCCCTCACAAAATATGGCTTAATTCTTTAAAAAGAAAGATGACCCTGACATCTGCTGTTTTGCAATCCATTATGTATACTTACTTAGGGGAAAAAAAAAGAGCAAGAGGATTCATACCCTAGTATGCAGGTAACATTAAGCTGAAGAGGGTTCAGTGTAGCTCTAAGAGACCAAACAACTACGTGGTTGTGCAGCTTCCCACTCTTCAGTTTCTTTAAACATATGTAAGCAGTTTTTACATGTAATAGCTGAAAATCTCTTTAGTATTACATGTATATGCGATTATTAGATACACACAAACACAAGTGTAAAAACACAAGTATTTGACAAGGTGCACTTATTTTTTAAATTCAGCTTTAAGTATTCCTTTTGGACTTAGGAAAATTGGCTTAGAAAAATGATCAGAACCTGAATTTTAACAGAGAAAAGGGGCACTCGGAGAATTCTGAACATATGAAGCAAATCCCCATTCTTTATATGGAGGCACATGCTTTATAACATTTTACCACTAAAACTGCATACTCCATAAATCCAACATGGATACTCTGAACCACATTTTAAAACTGCTATATAAAAATTATTGGTCTCTCTTATGAGTCTGTAAAAGTTAAAATGCACTGCCCAGCTTCTAACTACCCAATTAGTAGAGTTTACATTACTGAAAGTTCAAAACAGCTTCAGTGTTAAATATCTGTAAATCTATTCAAGACCCTGAACAAACTGCAAATTTGGTTATTAGCAAAATGATAATGTATCGCCCACCAAAATGAAATCTGTAATTCATTTTGATAAACTGAAAATGTTTTGAAATGTCACAGCAGCAAATATAATAAAGTTACACTGAGGTTTTTCAATAGTAGGAGTGTGTCACAATCCTTAAAATTTAAAGTAGTCATAACATCAACTAACCAGCACATTTAAACCAAAATTATCATTCTCAAGCTTTTTCTGTGCACATTATAAACATGCTCTAAGTTGCATTCCAACTTTCTTTTCTAACCTTACACATTAGCTTATTTTTCAAATGAAAAACAAAATTAAATTATTTTAATAATTAAATTTAAATTACTTTTTGTTCTTAGTATTCCATCTTATATTAAAGGATTCTATAGCTGCTGGGGTTAACTATGTGTCAGTTTTTTTAAAAAGTATATACCTTATAAACCCCAACTTCCTGTAAATCAACTATTAAATGATAAATATTAAATTTCATTATACATATCATTTAAGGTTTTCTTTTCTATTCCTGGTGGATGCACTTGAGTGCATTTCATATTTCATAGAATACACTGTAGTGTACTAATACTGTATATATATTAATTTTTCTTAGTATGGAGATAGCTGTCTATTTAAACTTTGATTGGTTGTCTGATATACTTACAATAGCTGTAAGTATATTATGTAAAAATGTTTACAAACTATTAATATCATATTTCCATTATAAGATGGTTCAACTGAATGGCTGGAGTGGTCTTTCACCAATAAAAATGTTTCACTCGACAATTACTTGTTTTCCCACAACGCTTTATGCTATTGACTACTAAAGAAAACCTGAATCTTTTTCACCTATTTATACAAGGATTAAATACAAACTATCAGAATTAAGTAAGCAACTATATAATTCTGTCCACAGTGAAAACCCTGAATAAAACTTTTTTTTCAAAAGGCATGTAAGTGGTTTTTGAACTGTAAAATTTCATGTCTCCTGTCAGAGTGAGCATCTGTTAATTCCCACATGTGTGTATATAGACACACAAATACACACCTGTGCACATACACACACACACACGCAAACACACATACACACACACATACACACATACAAACATTTTCCTAACAAGTAATCTACACAGGCTTGCTGTTTTTGCAGCTGCCAGTCCCTGAATCTGTCATATTATATAACCCAGTGTCTGGTAATCGGAGTTTCTTCTTCGGAGGAGTCTTCAGTGTTCCAGATCTTTCTTTTACCTTGTATTCTAAAGTGCTGTGAGGTACCCCATAAATTCCTTGTGCTTTGGAAACACTCATCTTTCCGCTCATTACCATTGCAATAGCCTCTTCCATTATTTCATGATCATACTGGCGATAACGGCCACGTTTTTTCCTGGGCTGCTTATTATCTTTTCGATCCAATCCATCTTCAGTATTTTCAGAGGTTCCATCAACTGTTCCATTTTTAGAATTAAGACACAAAGGAGAGAGGTCCCCATGTAGAAAATAGGAGTCAACACTTGAGTGAGTTACAGGCCCAGAACATTCTATTTTGTTCTGTTTAGGGAGTATATTTTTCAGTTTTTGGAGAGCTGATCCTTCTAGGACTGGAGAGGTTTTGGAAACTTGATACATAACATCCAGAAGACCAGGACCATCAGGTTGTGGTTTGGAAACAGAACTTACTCGGAGTTGAGGAATTTTTAACTGTACAGTAGGATGTGAAGTTTCATACTGTAGGCTTTCATTTTTGTCTTTAAACTGAGTAACCATTTTCTGTAGAGTTAACTGATGGAGGTAACTGGAAGCTGTTGGGAATTTTAATTCTGAGGTTTCAAGTAGATTGAGTTTACTTTTTTCTGTGCGCTCTGCTTGAGCTCTTGCCCACAAGGCTACCTTTTGCAGCACTGCACAAGTTTCTTTACTGTCTTTATATGAGTAACTATCATTGAAATCTCGAGTTTTGTTTTTAAAAGATGCAGGCTTCCCTGCTGGTAAGGCTTCTAAGTGGAGAAGTAAAGTTTTTTGAGGTATGCCATAAAGTATGCCTGCTTTATTTATGTCCAGTGCTCCAGACTGAATGTCTTTCAAAGCTTTTGAGAGCAAACCATCTGCAAACTCAGCACTTCTTTCCACATAGTCCTCTCTGTTTCTGTGTAGTCTCCTGGATGGATGGAATGAAACGATGGTAAACTGATGCATGAGAGACTCTCACACAGCTATGGAAGGGGAGGGTCCACTCCTTTATTATACTCCTTGCTTAGGTAACATCACTGCTTATGACTCTTTTTAAGTCTGTGGGATGTAGTAGTTACTCCTTATCAAAGCAAACGCTACAGTCCTGGTAGGACAATGTGTCAATCATACGGCGGCCTCAACGGGCAGACCTTCCAAGAACATAAAATCCTAACTCAGTATTTGTAAAAATATTCTCATGATGTTGCTATTCCTCTGACAGATGCTTGCAGAGCAACACTAATAATTTTTATTTGTACAATTAGAGTTCCATTCTAAAAAATACCCAAATCCTAAAGGAGTTTTTGTTAGTAGAAACGTGACGTTACCGCTAAACAAGTAATAAAAGAGTCAACCCCTTTCAAGGAAATTTGTAGTAGCAAGAATATTTCCAAACACAAACATCCCATATTTCCACAAGACTAATGTTTCTCTAGACAAAAAACTTAAAAATCTGAAACAAGTAGATAAGTTATCTTTGGGGAAAATAATTTGATACTATAAATGTTATTTCTATTTCAAATATATCATTTTAATTTTCAAAGTTTCTCAAACAGAAGCTAACTGTACCTTATAACTCAAAAGCTTCTACAGTCTTATTTGAAACAAATTACAATCTACATCGAAGATTTACATGTGACAAAAAAAGCTTCCTATGCAGTTTAATGGGAAGATGCAAAAGTTACCAAATAAAAATCCAACAGAACAGCATTTCACTGCTAATTATTTATTTAATTAATAATGAGAACTTTCAAAGCATGTAAGGACTTTTTGTGGTGCTTACTAGATATACATTATTATATATATTATATAAAGTTTGCCACCACACCTAAAGCACAGTGGAAAAAAATATAAACATTATAAGCTAACTGTAAGAATCAGTAAGCATAGTACTTTTAAAATTTGTTGTTTAAAAAAATTAGTGAAATCGCTTATTTCCCTTAAAATTGCCTCCTGAATGCTGAATTTTAAATTTTCTTTACTCGTCCTGCTTTCTTAGTTTGTAGTCTATAATTAAGTTGGTAGTTCATTTTAGTAACATGAACTAAAGTTTGGTGATTGTTCTGATAACTTTTCTTTAACAGAAAGAATAAAAAAGAAAGAGAAAGGACGAATGAAAGGTATGAGAGACACACACTTATGAGTGACAAAAATTCTGGAGGAAAGCTAGATATGTCAATCTATTCAAAGTAGTATTAAGAGTTCTCTGTAGAGATAATTTTATATTAATATTAAATTATATTTCCTAGATATTGCTTACCCAGCCACTGAATTTTCAGAAGAAGGATCACATATGGATGACTCTTCAGATTTTATGCTGGTTTTCTTTGTAGAGAGATCTAACACTCCATCCCCTATAATTTTTGCAAGAGAAAAAACTTTATATTTGTGACAGATAGGTAATCCTTACATTTTCACATTTCATTTTTGCTGATCTACTAACTCATGACTTAAAAATTAACACTTGTATTTGACATGTGGCCATTACCAACTCATTTGGTGGTTTTAGCAACAGGACATGACTGGGAAGGCACTACATAGGAAAAAAGAACAGAGGAGCTGGCATTACTAAGTGATATGAAGAAACAAACAGGCTATGATATAAAATCTATTTAAAAGCAACACTTGGTCATCTTTCCCACTGTTCTGCAGTGAACAGCCATTTAACTGCTTATCCATGATTTTTTTTTTCTATTCAAGGCTGCCCAGATAATGCTTCGAGAAAGTAGGAATGATGTAAGTTGTACAAAACAGAGACCACAGAAAAAAATGATGATGAACAAGAGAACAACAACTAGCATTTACTAGGACTAGCAATATGTGGAACATATACTTTAAGCAGTAAACTGTGACTCTTATGTATAACCAATGTCTTTTTAAGAATTTGGCATAAAATTTTACTGTTTTAAATGGCTGAAACATATAACAGTTGAATCATTGCCTATATAATATAGTGTTTATATCTGTTATTGGATGAAGACATAACCTGTAAGCATATAACATTTTAGGAAAAACAGCCTGTTAGAAAACTGCCTAAGTATTTATTGAAGTGTAGTTACTTTTATTATTGTTATAATATTGAATTTACATAAATAAAATCAATGATTCAGACATGTTGTTAATCTGACAAACTTGAGGGTCAAAAAGAATAAAAATAAATAATGAATTGAAAACACAGCACCAAATAATACTGTGAATATTTCTTTGCTGATAGCTAAAAATCTGAAAAGTTATAAAGAATCATTATGCTTACAATATACACTAAAAAGTTCAAGCTGGTCAATAACAATTCAACTGGGTTTTATTGTTACCATATAAATATATCTAACACTTAAGGGCCCTGGCAAGATACAAATATAGAAAAATAAAATTGTCTCACTCATAACCTATTAGGTATAATTCAATAATAATATTATGGAGTGCCTACTATGTGCAAAGCACTATTTTAGGAATTTGGAAGCAGCAGTAACAGGTATAAAAAGTACTTATTGTCATGGTACCAACCATGACCAATCAAACATGTTACCTGGGGGAAAGCTTCTATAAGGAACACTTTGTATAAAGGCTGTGATACAGAATCATTTCTAAAATGTTTGTGGAATAGCAAAGAGGCCAGGGTAGCTGGAAAGGAGTAAGCCAGGCTGAGTGAAATGAGTTCAGAAATGTAAGAAGGCAGATCACATTAGGCCTTTTAGGCAACGGTAAGAAATTTGAATTTTATTTTGAGACAGGAAGGAGGTTTGGAGGATTCTGAGGATAAGACTGACTCAATTTTAATTTATGCTTTTAAAGGATCAATCTGCTGCGGTGAGAATGGATGGCAAGGGGCTGAGGATGGAGTAGGGAAACCCGTAGAGAAACGTTGGGAAAGTGCTACAGTACTTCTTAACTCTGGGCTTGCACACTTGGTTAGTTTCCTCTGTTAGAATACTCCTAATCCTCATCGCTTCTCAGCCTTTTGGCTAAAATCAAGCGTAGAATACTTCGAATCCTCTCTTTGTATCCCCACACTCCTCTTAATTCTCACTAAATCTTACTCATCATTCGATCATTCAGGACCCAACTTGGATTTGGTTGATTATCATTATTCTAGGTTCCTATACCTGCAACACTACATTATTTAGCACTTAGCATGCTATATTCTAGTTGCTTATATACTTACCATTGTTAGCCATGCAGACTATAAGCTATGTGAAGGCAAAGACCATGTCTATTTTATTCACCCACGTGTCCCCACTATCTAGAATAGTGCCTGGCACACAATAAGTGTTCAGTAAATATTTGGTGAATAGAATTTTGAAGAATTAAAAGGGGAGATAGGACAAGTAAACACAGCACATGGTACACAGTACCTTAAAAAATTGTTAAATGAAGCATCTCATCCCAGGCTATCTATTGAGCTCAGTTTTTTATGCTTTGTCTCCAACTCAACTCAGCCCTCATACTCTCTGTGTACCTAGCCACTTGCAGTTCCTCAAACATGCTATGTGGTGTCACGTCTCTCAAACTGCAGTGCACAGTTCCCTCTGCCTAGAGTGCTCTACCTTTTCAACTTGTCAAACTCCTAATTATCTTTAAAGATCCATATGCCCCCAAGTAGAAGCATATTTTTGTTTCCGTTGTGTCAACAGCATGCTGTAACACTTATGACACTGTCCTGGCATAATTGATTTATAGATCTTTTTCTCCCACAAGACTGAATTCCTCAGGCCAGGGATCTATTTATTTGTATTTCATAAAGTGTAGAGTGATGTAACCTACTGAAAGAAGAAAGAAAGAAATGTCTTTTCCTTTATTATCTCATTTCTCTTCTTCAACAATTAAATTTTGCTAATTCAAGACCTTATAAAATCTTCTTCAAGAAATCATTACTACCTAATTTATATTCTGATTTAACACTGAATTCACTAGTTTTGATTCTGCTCCTGTTTTATGTAGTTTGAAGCACATAAAACACACTCTCCGTAAGTCTGTTATTGCCAGTCAATGTTACAAAATGAACTAATGAAATTTCTCCATTTCTAAACTCTTCTAGTCTTTTGATATGGCCGATTTAGTTAATTATTCCACACACCAGAAATAAGAAAAGGAGATACTGGGAACTCTTTCTCTCTCTCCTTTACATTAACTATGCAAATTAGGCTGTAGCTCCCTACTTAGGGCAATAAAGGCATTCTTGTCCTTTTTGGACCAGTCTTAGACACATGGCCCTGGCTAGAGATAATTTTAAACAAGACCTAGGTCCTGTTCCATCTTTAAAAAGAGAGCCACCCAAATCAGGTGTATACTCCTGATTCTTCTTCTTTCAAAACTCTAAACAGTGACCAGAGTGAGAAATGCTGTAATTTTTTTCCCCACAGCTGTGTCTCCATACCTAGGGTACCTATGTTAAATGTTTTGCTCTAAAAGTATTTGCTAACTCAAGGAATCCATTATAGTCTGTTATCCAGTTAAAACAAAAAATATACCCCTTCAACATATTTCTGCCACGCAGTAAAATCAGTCAATGAAAATTTATGTAGTGAATACAAGATACATAAATATGTAAAGAATTTTTAGAAAGATTTTAGTTATCACAGAAATCTCACTTTTTGTTAGTAGTGCTTTGGCCTATACTGAAGTACTTTGCTGATTAAACGGCTCCTATAGCTCAAGAGTTAGAAAACCATAAAGAGTCATCTCTAGGGTTGTCCAAATTAGAAAAGCAAAAACAAGAAAAGGGAAGAGACAGCTTGGAAAGAATGAGAAAAGGAAAAGATCACAAACAGAGGGTGAATGGGATTTTTTTGCTCCTGCTGCTGATTTAGATCTAGCTGTAGTGTTTATAGCTAGAAGCATCACTCCTTCACAATGTAGTTAGCATACCATAACTAGACTGTCTTGTGTGTGTATTATTTCCAAAGTACTAATAATTAACTTGATGGATAAAAACTAACCACTTATTATGTATGCTCTATGGCAATATAAAATAAGTAGAAGACAGAGGGACTGAAATTTATTTACCATTCAAGTACTGGTAGGTATGTAGGTTGTTTCTGTTTCACACTATTACAAACTATACTAAAATGAAAATCCTTCTAAGTGCTTTCTTGTGTTCATGTATAAGAAATTTTCTAAGTTATACACCTAGAAGTATAAGTGCTGGACTTTACATTTTGGACTTTAGTAGATATCACCAACTTTCTTTCCCACATCCTTGGCAACACTTGATGTTGCTGATATTTTTAATTTTTGCTAATTTGGTAAGAAAAGCAAGTTGCAGGAGTAAATTAACAAGAGTGCATTTAGTATGCATTAATGTGCACTTTTAAAGCACACAAAAAGATTTTGCTTATCAATGTATAAGTAGGTATTATCAGAGGTTGTTTCCAAAAACAAAGAAAAAGATGTGATAGTTCCTTAAGAGAAAGTATTATCAGAAGCAAACATGATCAAATAACATATTTATTAGTCTGGGTGACAGGAACACGACTATTGTGCTGTATATTTCTATACATTTGAAAATTTCATAAAAATAAAAACAGATCGTTTCCATTTACTAGTTATAGACTGGGTCTTAACACTACAATTTACTTATTGTTAATCAAACACTAATATGACATGTACAGAATTAAAGAGGGACCAGTGTAATCTTACAACAAGGTCAGGTAAACTGTATATATTATATACTATTAGAGATAACTTTTAAAATGGACCAATGCTTGAAAATCTGAAACCATGACTAAACTGGGCAATTTCTTGATATCAATACTTTACTGGGTTAATTTTTTTAGAATTCACCTTCTGTTAAAATCAAGATTTGAATTTTCATTAACAAATATTCAGTTCTGTGTTTTCATGCAAATTCCTGATCAAGGATCAATTCAAAGCAGACAAATGCAACTGTTATAACAGAATTGTATTTCACCCCTCCAAGGACACCATTCTTTCTCTCATCTTATGTCCTTTGTCCATTCTTCAAAGTATGCTCTGTGTTCTCTTGGCCTGGCTAACTTCTACACATGCTTCAGAATCATCCCCTCAAACATTTTTCTAATTTTCCCTACAACACCTTTTGTATTCTTCTATATTGTATTTATGGCATATTATTATAATTTCCCTACTTTAGCCCCTAAAGTCCAATAGGGGAGTTAGTAACTATGTTTAGGATCTATTTAACATTTATATTTAATTAAGCATAATTACCTAGCTGATGTTCTTGCAATATCCACTCTCTAAGCCAGGGCCTGAAAGGAACAGTACCTCAATACTTATTCACTGACTCATCAATGACTTACTCAATTTTGTCACAATAATCAGCACTGCAAACAACAAACTCTGACTAACAAAACAGTCATGCAATCGATTAACTTTGTTCAGCCACTCAGAAGATGACAACACAGTCAAAAGGTTGATACCTATATAGAAGAGAGGGTTAGCTTCACACAGAGAAACTGCTTAAGATAAAGAGGCTAAGAATGGTTTTCAATCAATTTCTATATTTGTTAGGTTCTAATAATCATACAGATTTTTCTTCAGAAATTATTGTCAAGACTGATGATCATTAATCACTTAATTATGAATACTACATATATTAAAAATATATTTATTAACTCCTCACAACACTTGGTCTTCAGTAGCTATACAAGGCAAATCATGAAGCTCAGTCCATATTGGAGTATGAACATGAGTCTTTGAAGCCACTTATCTACCACCAATATTAAATATATAAATAATAGTATGATTCAGTACATGAAAACAAGTTAGGTGTTTTCTTGTTTGTTTGTTTCGTTATTTTGTTTTTTGAGAGAGAGCATGAGTGACAAAGACAGCATGAGCAGGAGAAAGGGACAGAGGGAGAGAATCTGAAGCAGGCTGCATGCTTGGCAAAAAGCTGGACACAAGGCTCAACCCTATGACTCTGGAATCATGACATGAGCTGAAATCAAGAGTTGGATACTAAACCAACTGAGCCAACCAGGCATCCCAAAGCAATCAAACTTTAATGAGAGGAGAAAATATCAAATTATTTTTAAATTTAAAAAAATTTAATATTTATTTAGTTTTAAGAGAGACAGAACATGAGCAAGGGAGGGGCAGAGAGAGGGGGAGACACAGAATCTGAAGTATCCAGGCTCTGAACTGTCAGCACAGAGCCTGGAGCAGGGCTCAAACCCACGGACTGCAAGATCATGACCCAAGCTAAAGTTGGATGCTTAACTGACTGAGCCACCCAGGCATCCTCAAAATCACATAAATTTTATATTGTCTAGAGGGAAGAATATTCCAAATGAAATTTCACAAAAATGGTAATTACTAGCAATAAAACTTTAATCAAAATCACTGCTACTTAACATTTAATAATGTTTGATGCAAACCGCAAACCTATGTTAACAGTTTTGATAAATACCTTAATGTTATTTCTACCATATAGCTCAGATCACTTCTTATCTATCTCCCTAAATGGGTCTTGTCTTTCTTTAATTCCTCAATGTATGGTCCTAGTCAGCCTTTGGCTCTTTCTGGTCTTTTCTTACTGTACTCTCTAGGAGATTCCTGGATTTAAATTATTAATTTATTCATATTCAGATGACTTCTAGAACATATTAGTAACTCACAAAAAAACTAAATATATAAAACTAGTATTTTTCTATAGTGCAAATAAAGTGTGCAAAACAAAGAGTATTACCTGTCTTAACCCACTTAGTGCTTCCACAACCCAATATAATAATAGGTTTTACAAATTTGCACATTTTAATGATAAAATTGAAAGTGAAAGACAGGTCAATTATCTTGCACACAATCACATAGTTGTTAAGTAGAGAAAATGCCATTCAAACTCAGATAGCCATGTTGTAGAGTCTGCCTTTAACCAAAATTCTAATCTGATGTTTAAAAAGACAAATTATATATATATATTTTAATGTTTTTTATTTATTTCTAGGAGAGAGAAAGAGACAGCGTGAGCAGGGGAGGGTCAGAGAGAGAGGGAGATACAGACTCTGAAATAAGCTCCAGGCTCTGAGCTGGCAGTCAGCAGAGCCCGACGCGGGGCTCGAACTCACGAACCGCGAGATCATGACCTAAGCGAAAGTCGGACGCTTAACCGACTAAGCCACCCAGGAGCCCCTAAAAAGACAAATTATAATGTTGGCAATGGTGTAATAATCTGGGCATGGTCAAACATTACTAGCTTAGGAACATGACACACTTGGAAACATTATAGCAATATATTATCAAAAATCTTAAAAATGTTTATACATTTTGGGGTGCCTGTGTGGCTAAGTCAGTTGAGTGTCCAATTTTTTATTTCAGCTCAGGTTGTGATCCCAGGGTTGTGGGATTGAGCCCTGCACTGGGCACTGTGCTGAGCATAGAGCTTGTTTGGGATTCTCTCTCTCTTCTTCTGCCCCTTCTGCCCCTCAACCCTGTTAGCACACTCTCTAAAATTTAAAAATTGCTTCTTGGCCTTAAAAAAATGTTCACACTTTTTTAGACATCTATTTTAAGAAAATATTTAATGTGGAAATGTTTTCATGTACAAAGATAAATGAAAGATTTACAATTTTTTACAACCCTAAATATTTTTTAAATGGTTATATAAATTATGGTACTTTCATTTATTTGAGAATTAGGTCTAACACATCCATTAAGATAATTAATAAAACATGGAAGGGGCTTCTGGGTGACTCAGTTGGTTGAGCATCTGACTTCGGGTCAGGTCATAATCTCGTGGTTTGTGGGCTTGGGTCCTGCTTCGGGCTCTGTGTTAACAGATCAGAGCCTAGAGTCTGCTTTGGATTCTGTGTCTCCTTCTCTCTCTGGCCTTCCCACACTCGCACACTTTCTCTCTCTCTCTCTCATAAATAAATAAATAAATAAATAAATAAATAAAAATAAGGAGCACTGCAACTGCTATTATAATGTTCTTAAAAGATAGGATATAAGGGTGCCTGCGTGGCTCAATTAAGTGTCCAACTTTTACTCAAGCCATGATTTTGTGGTTTGTGGGGTCCAGCCCTGCATTGGGGCTCTGTGCTGACAGCTCAGAGCCTGGAGCCTGCTTTGGATTCTGTGTCTCCCTCTTTGCCCCTCTTCTGCTCATACTCTGCCTCTCTCTCTCTCTCTCTCACACACACACACACATACACAAATAAGTAAACATTTACAAAAAAACATCAGATATAAACTTGAATAGAGATATAGATAACTAATCATACAGAAAGCCAAAAAGTCAAATATAGAATAAAACCTGAAAGTAAATATACCAAATAGCAACAGTGGTGATCTCTGATAAGGATCTGGGTAGCTAAAATATGTGTGTAGATAGATACACACTTGCATACATATACTAAAACTTATTAACTCAAACTTAATAAAATTTATTAACCCAGACTTGTTGACAAAATAATACCAAAGTGTAAAAGTATTCCCTTGGGTTTACCCAAATTTTATTTTTAAATTGTTTTTACTGTTACTAGTTTAACCACCGAGTTCAGAGTCATAGAGGAAATAACCAATAAACTATCAGAGTAGCACATCAATTAAGTTTTAATATTGGTTTTTCCTTCCCTTATTTGGCACCCTCTACAAGCATGTTTTAAAAAGGGAAAGTCATAGTCTTTCTGATGTGTTTTATTTAGTGCATATATACCTGAAACCCACAAGATTCATTCATCTATTTATTAATAAGAGACCATGTAAATTAGAGTACTTTTAGTGAATTTAGGATGTAAAAATAAATAACACTAAATTTCATTAAAAAATATTACTGGTAAAATTAAATAAGGTTTACACTTTCACCAAATACCATTTTAGAATTTCAATGCAGTTCTTTTTTTTTCTTGTTATTCCTACAAGTACTAAATTAACACAAAGTTTCAAAAGGCTTCAAGTCCACACTTGAAAAATATTTTTTAAAACAGGTTTTTTTCATTCCATATATTGCACTACTCTATTATGTTCAAATTTTAATCAAACTTTTTTACTTAAAATGTGGGATGTATACTTATTACTACAATGCCATACTGGAAGACTTTGCATTTGTTGACGATATATTTGATAGTGTCTGTCATGCTTATCCAAAAATTTTTTTAAAAACTTTTTACTGAAATGACATTCATAATAAAAATCCACATAAGTATATATAGTTTAATCAAGGTTCACAAACTAAACAGTCCTATGTAAACAGCACCTAGATTACCACCTTCCACCAAGAGACACCCCCACCATATATCATCCTCTAATCATCAACTCACCCCCAACCCCCAAATAACTTGACTTCTAACAGCTTTTTTTATTTTAAGTAGGCTTCATGCCCAGCACAGAACCCAACATGGGGCTTGAACTCACAACCCTGAGATCAAGACCTGCTTAACTGAATGAGCAACCCAGGCACCCCAACTTATAACAGCTTTATATGTGTGTACCTTGAGGCAGCAATTTCACTTCTAGGAATGTGTCCTAAGGTAAAAATTGAGTGCAAAATCTTAGTTCAAGCATGTTTACTTACGTATCTGAAGATAGGATTAAATATAATGTGATCCACACAACCAAATACTACTCAAAAAAGCAAATGATTCTGTAGAAAAATATTTAGTAACATAAGAATGTTTAAAAATATTATTATTATATATTTTTAAATTGAGAGAGAGTGCACACAAGCAGGACAGAAGTGGGGAGAGAGAATCTTAAGCAGGGTCCAGGTTCAGGATGGAGCCTCATGTGGGGCTTGATCCCACGACCCTAGGATCATGACCTGAGCTGAAATCAAGTGTTGGACATTCAACTGACTGAGCCACTCAGGTACCCTTAAAAATGTGATTTTAAAAATGCAAGTTGCATAGGATTATATAATGTATGATTTGTGGGCATGAGCTCTAGAAAGACAGACTGTGTGTATTTTTTTTCCCCAGAAAATGATTAGGAAGAATTGAAAACTTAACTTTGGATGGCTAAGGAAGGATAATTTTATTTTCTTCATTTGCTTACTTATTTTCTAATTTTTCTATAACACATAGCCTTTATAGTTCATTCATTCAGTTAGTACTTATTGATTGGATATAATATGCCAGTCATTTTCTTAGGCACACAGTAAATAATAGAAAACAAGATAGAAAATGTTCCTGCTCTCATGGGACTTATTGTCTAGAGGGGAAGACAAAGAAAGGATAAATCAATAAAAAAAATTTCACCAGGTGGTAAGACTTATAATGAAAATAAAACCCAGTAACAGGACACAGTAATAACAATAGCAGGTGGAAAGAGGTTACTATGTTGGAATAAATGATCAGGCAAAGCCACTGAGAATGTGATGTGTTCTTTTTTAAAAAATAAATTTTATCAAGATAAAATTCAAACATAAAAAAATGATTTGCCCATTATATCCACTCTCCAGTTACAACAATTACCTACATTTTTGCTATACTTGCTCCATTTATTCCTATTTACTAAAGTATTTTAGGCTAATTACAGATGTCACATCACTTCTATATCATGCATCTTTAAAACATATAAACATTTTCATACATAACCATACCAATTCCTTGCTAACATCTAACACCTAGTTTGTACTGAATTTTCCTCTAATGGGTCCTTATAACATTGACTACTACAGAACATTTTACATTACGGTTTGTTTTGTTTCCTGTGGTCACTTACTTTGATTTCCCAGTAATTCTTAAACTTGAATTAATTCTAAAGCAAATGGTTCTCAAACTTCTGGATCTTACAATTTCTTTTCAATCTTAAAAATTACTGTGGACCTCAAAGAGCTTTTGTTGAGGTGAGTTATATCCACTTATATTTACCATATTATAAATTAAACCAATAAATTTTTAAAATATCCCTAATTGATAACTATAAATATTAGTTTTTAAAGAAATTTAATGCAAAATAATACTTTCAAAGTAAAACATGAGATTTTTTAATAATTTTGCAAATCTCTTTAGTGTCTAGCTTAATAGAAGATAGCTAAATTGTCATATGTGCTTCTGTATTCAATGTCTTTAGATATACTACATCATGTAGTCTCTAGCAGACTTAATTATGTATTTGTGAGAGAATGAGAGTGAAAAGGATAAATAACTTATATTATTTAGTCTTCACCTGAGGTATTCCCTGAAAAAGTTTCAGGGGCTCCAAGAGCTGGCTAAACCACATTTGAGAACCACTGGCCTAAAGAATTACTTAGAGGGGTGCCTGGACTCTTGACTGTGGCTCAGCTCAGGTCATAATCTCATGGTTCGTGGGATTAAGCCCTGTGTCTGACTCTGTGCTAACAGCCTGTTTGGGATTCTCTCTGCTTCTCCCCACTCATGCACTCTCTCTAAAATAAACTTAAAAAAGAATTGCTTAGATTCATATTCAATGTTTTCAGCAAGTACTTCAAAAGTGATACAACATTTCAGGAGGCACATAGTCTAATTTCAATGATTCTCAAGTGATCACTGTGTTCTGATGGTGATCGTCTGACCCCATCATCCACTGTAAAGCTCCCCAAGCAAGCTTTCCTCTAATAGTCTGATCTTCTGATGATGATGTTTGATTCAATTATCTTATTAGGGGACGCAAAATAGTAATACTTTTAGGCTATCGTGTCTTCCATATTTATTAGGTTAAAGATTCTTCTTTAAGAATCTTCCGTAGGGGCGCCTGGGTGGCTCAGTTGGTTAAGCCTCCGACTTTGGCTCAGGTCATGATCTCGCAGTTCGTGGGTTTGAGCCCCGCATCAGGTTCTGTGTGGACATCTAAGAGCCTGGAGCCTGTTTCAGATTCTCTCTCCCTCTCCCTCTGCCCCTCCCCCACTCATGCTCTGTCTCTGTCTCAAAAATAAACTATAAAAAATAAATTTAAGAATCTTCCTTAAATGATGGCTATTTGGTCCTGAAACACAATGTGTTTTTTATTTAAAAAAAAAAAAGGAATTATGCTTAACTTTTTCCTTTAATTGCTCATTTGCACAGTAAGGAGTTGGTATACTATCATACCTCCAGTGTGGACTAAAGGCTTTGAGAGTCACTTCTATTTTCTTTTTTTTTTTTTAATTTTTTTAAATGTTTTATTTATTTCTGAGAGAGAGAGAGAGAGAGAGGCAGCATGAGCAGGGGAGGGTCAGAGAGAGAGGGAGATACAGAATCTGAAGCAGGCTCCAGGCTCTGAGCTGGCTGTCAGCACAGAGCCCGACGCGGGGCTCGAACCCATGAACCATGAAATCATGACCTGAGTTGAAGTCAGATGTTTAATCGACTGAGCCACCCAGGCGCCCCAAGTCACTTCTATTTTCTGATTATCATAAACTAATGGATTTTAAAACATTCAGCAGACTTCAGTTGCAATTTTTCTTCCTTTTGATGCTCAAATGTTCTCATATTGGCCAATGGGGAACCCTTAACATTGGTTTCTGTATTCTGTTGACAATTCAGTCTTTAGAGCTTCCTTACTTGCTGAAACAAGATGTTCTATCTAGGCTCATTCTGTACACTTTCTAATCCAGACCTGGGTTGCAAAGAAGTAGCTAGCCTCATTTTACAGGAAAAAAAATGTTTATTTTTTAATATTTTTAAGTTTCTTTGAGACAGAGAATGAGTTAGGACGAGTGGGGGAGGAGCAGAGAGAGAAGGAAAAAGAGAATCCCAACCTCCACACTGTCCACACAAAGACCCATGCACAGAGCTTGAACTCATGAACTGTGAGACCATGACCCAAGCTGAAATCAAGAGTCTGTTGCTCAACTGACTGAGCCACCGAGGTGCCCCTAAAGGCAAATAATGTTTTGTTTTTTTTTAAATTTTATTTTCCTAAGGAGCTTTTTTTTAAGTTTACTTATTTTGAGAGAGACAGCACAAGTGAGGGAGGGGCAGAAAGAGGGGAGAGAGAGAATCTCAAGCAGGCTCCATGATGCAGGGTTTGAACCAGCACAGAGCCTGATGCAGGGTTTGAACCCATGAAGCTGTAAGATCATGTTCTGAGCCGAAACCAAGAGTCAGAGGGGTTTTAACCAACTGAGCCATCCAGGTGCCCCAGGGAAAATAACGTTTAAGGACCACGATCCAGGCCTAAGTTCAATGACATTGAGCTGTCATTGCTTTTAGGGTACTTCAGTAACCAGACTAGGAAATGCATATTTTTGAAGAGAAAAAAAATTCATGAATTTGCACTCACATTTCCAATTCACATATAATATTAAAGTGTTTTTACTTCTTGGATTTTACTCTTGTATTTTTCCCCCTTACCCTGAAAATCTTGGTTCCCTAATGTTAACATGACTACATATTTATCATTTCAGATTCAAAATAACAAACAATGGCAATATGATTACTAATATTACCAAAAGGACTTCTTTGAAGCACTCCTTGTCCTTAAAATATATCCCACTAAGAATGCACAGTCAAAATATTGGCTAAAGTCACCTCATATAATTCTTTCTTCCATGTCATATAATGCAGCCAGGTTTGTATGTTACATTCTTTCTCAAATGTTTAGGGACTGCTTTATTTTTCTAAAAAATGTGTATTCTTTGGAATGTGTATGATATTTACATAAAACTACACAAGGTCTATTCACAGCACTTGCATCTTATCCTCTCTGCCTCATCTACTTCACCCACTTATTGGTAACCATGCTGTTAGTTTTTATCTTTTCCTGATTTGTTTTTGCAAACCAGAATATATTTCTAACACTTTGCTATTATAAATAATGCCCTCAGGGGTGCCTGGGTAGCTCAGTCAGTTAAGCGTCCTACTTTGGCTAAGGTCACGATCTCACAGTTGGCGGGTTCGAGCCCCACATCGGGCCCTGTGCTGACAGCTAGCTTGGAACCTAGACCCTGCTTCAGATTTTTTGTCTCCTTCTCTCTGACCCTCCCGTTCACATTGCCTCTCTCTCTCAGAAATAAATAAAACATACATACATACATAAAGCCCTCAATGAATAACCTTGAACATATATTTACATATATATTCTCTCTATATAAGACAGAGAGGTAGACCTGAACAAGATCTTAGCAAAGCCAAACAAGTCATGAAAATAAATTTAAATTTTGTTCTTTATGTAATAGAAAACTAAGAGGAAGATTTTAAATACAGAAGTAATGTCAGCTTTACTTTATTCAATCTGAGCATGAGAATATAATTTTGGCAAACTGAAAATTCAAAGTTATGTTAAGATATTCATTATGAAAGTTATCTCCTCAGAACAAAAACAGATAAAATTATAAAGAAAACTAAAATCAGATGTACTGTCACTTAGGAACCATATGGTGTTAAAGTGACCAATTTAGTATTAAACTATAACAACTATTCAGGAAAAATGTAACGGTTACAAAGAAAGTTAATCTTTTCTTCCTTTCTGTCCTTCTTTCCCCTCTCCCCTTCCTTCTTTCTTTCTATGCTTCACATAGCAAATTATGTTAGTCAAGTGATGGTTTGTTTACATGGCAACATGTACGGAACATCTGACTGCAGAGAGCATAGTTTTTTGTTTGTGATATTCTTTATAAGACAGAAAAATGAAAAACCCAGTTCATATATTCTGTAACAATTATATTTCTTGCCATTCTATAGTCTGACTTTATAGAAAAAGCTTTCAATAGTCTCTTGATTTTTAAGTAACTGAGGCAATCTTCATATAGTTCCTCAAACGTAACTGATTTGTTTCTGTTTTTTATTTCTGATATTTTTGTCTTTCTATCTGTTATTTCTTCTACCTAGAATGTCAGATCTTCATATGGAGGACTTCTCATTATTCAAGTCTCTGCTCAAACTCATTTCCTCAGGAAGACTTTCCTAACCACCTTACCTAAAATAATCTTCCCAGTTATTCTTGATATCTTGCTTATTTATTTGTTGGTAAAATAAAGGGCACACTGACAGGACTATTTTAAAAAGGTTACAAATAATTTGTGGAAATGAAAAATGTAATAACAAATTAAAAACTGAAGATACAGGTTAAACCAATTAGAATAGCTCCAGAGAGAATTAGTGAATTTGGAGACTGTTCTAAAAAACTAATCAGAATGCAATACAAGGAGACAAAGAGGTAGAATATATGAAAGAGAAGATAAGAGATAGAGAAGATAGAATGAGAGCATCCAAAATACACCTTGGTACATTTTGACAGGTGATAAAGTGAGAGTTACAATATATTTGAAAAGATAATGGCTAAAAAAAAAATCACATTTGATGAAAGATATTTGGACTGTTAATAGAAACCACATGATTACCAATCAGAATAAAATAAAACTACATCTAAACGTATCCAAGACAACCTGCAGAACACCATAAACAAAACACAAAGAGAAAAAGAGACACTAGAAGTACAGAGTATGAAGATTACCTATAAAGGAAAGACGATTAGCTTCAGTTTTAGTAACAATGGAAGCAAAGGCACTATCAGAGTAGCAGTGCTTACAAAAAAAAATAATTGTCAGTCTAAACTAGTATGCTCAGAAAAATTATCTTTAAAGATAAACATAAATTAAAGATAAAAAAACAGGGTGCCTGGGTGGCTCAGTCGGTTCAGCAGTTGACTCTTGGTTTCAGTGCAAGTCATGATCCAAGGGTTGTTGGATCAAGCCCCGCATCAGGCTCCATGCTGAGCGTGGAAGCCTGCTTAAGATGTTCTCCCTCCTTCCCTCTGCCCCTCTCCCCCACCTGCATGCTTTCTCTCTAAAATTAAAAAAAAAAAAAAAAAAAAGGAAGAAGGAAGAGGGAAGAAGAAGGACATGAACTAGTAGTAGATGAAAAAAAAAAAAACCTCAGAGTTCACTATCAATAGAATTAAAAGAATTACAATTTCTGTTCCCAGAGTACATCTGAGATATGAGATAAAGGAAGGAATGGTGAGCAAAGGTAAAGGTCATCATATATGTAAAGCTAAACAAAAATTGGTGATATAAAACAAATAGTTATAATTAGGTTAGATTAGATAATTAGATTGGATTGTGGTGTGATAAAATGAGAACTAAAGCACTGATAAAATGACTATATGTGTTGGGATAAGTGACAAGTTAAGATACATTGAAATCTTATATTAACTGTTCAGTTAATTACACACTTAAAAATTTCTAGCATAACCACTAACAGAATAGCAACAGAGTATATAACTTCAAAATCAGCAAAGAAGAAAAAGTGAAATAAAGAAAAAAATAGAACCTAAAAGAAAATAATAAAGGAGGGGAAAGAGCTAAACAGACAGGAAGTACAAAATAAAATGGTGGAAACAAATCATTAGAAGGGTGAGAAGTGCTACAAAAGAACACATGCTGCTATAAGAAAATACAGTAAGAGGCCCAAACCACATTTTGGTGGGAATTAATAATAATGTGTACACATGGGTACGTGTGCATGCAACTTAGGAGGTGTGGAGGAAGTTTTCTTAGAGACATGGTGTTTAAAAGACCTGAAAAAAACAAGTTTTATTTAGAATACATTGGTGTGGGTAGAGAGTGGCTCCTACAAAAAGGCAATGGTATGTGTGAATGTTCTGAGGCCAGTGTATAACACCCTGAAGAAAATGAGAAAAAGCCAGAATGAGGACTAAAACAAAAGAGAGACACAAGAGGAGACTGGTAGACAGGAGCTGGATCTAGGCAAGTTCAGGATTTTAGATTTTATCCTAAGGACAATGAGAAGCCTTTGGTTTTAAGCAGTAGACTGGTTTGCCTTCATCTGGAATTTTTAAGTATCTTCTATCCCTAGAGTCAGGGAGTATTAGATTGAAAATGGCATGGATAATCTAGATATATTATGTTTTCTTCTTCAAGTTTAATAAAATATGGTATCATCTTAAGCATAGAACATAACATTCTCTTCCGTGTCTTTAGTCTCGGAAAATAAAAGCTCAGCATAGAAAAACAAGATGAGACACAGAAATAGTTTCTGAATTGAACTTTAAAAGCTGTTCATTATTTTCCTAACAGAATAACAGAAGACTTTATTTACTGTAAACATAATACTATAAAACCAAAATGGCTCTCTTAATTACAGTTTTAACATCTCAGCTGACAGCTTCACCTACGTTAATCTCAGCCAAGAAACCAGACTAGTAGTGGCAGTAACACCAATAAAGGATACTTAATAGGGGAGGGGGGAGATGGGCATGGAGGAGGGCACTTGTGGGGATGAGCACTGGGTGTTATATGGAAACCAACTTGACAATAAACTATCTGTAAAAAAATAAATAACAGAGAAAAGAAAAAAATAAATTTCTTTCAACAACAACAACAACAACAAAAAGGTAACTTGAAAGAGCAATAAATCGCCCAGTGTACTTAATGAGCCCATTTAACTGGACTGGTTGGTCAAAAGATGCCAGAGATGTTGGGGCTGCAAAAGCCGTGGGAACCATACAGTTCAACTTTTCCTTCTGGAATTGAGAAATCAAGGACCTAGAGCACCCCGGGTGTGAGCACCCTTGTCTAGGGTCACACAATTGTGAAGAGCAGGGACTGCATTCATAAAATATCTTGGGCTGTTATTTAGACCTTGTTGGAGATAAAGGCTCAATACAAGATTAAACTTTTTTTGTCTTTTTGAATAAAAAAAAAAGGAAACTTATTATCAACTAAACATATCACTGAAATTCATATAATTTATTCAATGCAGTCTCCCATTGCTCACTTGAAGCCTAGTTGATATTAGTCTCATACATAATTTGTTTTTTTAAAGAAAATCTTATTCAAACTAGGAGATACGATTTCCAAAGGATAGCCTACCAGTAGTGTGAAGTAGTAATTAAAAAATATTTTTTTTTTACTTATTTATTGCCAATTAGCTTAAGGGAAAATAATTCTAAAAATGCAAAGACATTATAAGGCAGTGCAACAACTAATGTTCATAATGACAATGTACCATATGTTGTTTAAGAAACTATTAAGGTATTTCAGGATATTTTCCATCTAGAATGTTTAAAATTAAAAAATTCACTGCTAAAAAATCATAAAACCAATGATCAATTCTCAATTCTCATTTTAGTTGTCAGTAGTGTTTGAAAACAATGAAAATTTTTAATCCAATATGTCATACATCATATATGTAATGGGAATATAAAAATCAAGAGGCAGGTTCCTGCTTCCAAAGGATATATTATAGTGGAAAGATAAACATGGCAACAATCGCAATGCAAGGAGAAATTTACTATAATAAAAGCTCTACCAGAATATTCACTGGACTTCGGGGCAGAAATCCACACCAACAGGGCCAATGACACACTGTTTCATTTCTGCCCACATCTGATATTGTTTTGTGTAGGACTGGTAAGCTCCTCCTCTCTTGTGGAATTTAGGAGGTTTTTACTTTGGCCCTAGGTTAAAACTGAAATTTTTAAAAAATGATATGCTAATATTATTTCTACCTGGTTTTAACTTAGTGTGCCAGGGCAAAAAGAATCACTGGTACAAGCAATGCATGACTTACTTCCTCCCAGTATCTGAGGATCAGAGTATTTACACAAATCTGTAGAAATGAAAGTACACAAAGAAATATCTATAATGTTTGAAACACCTGGCTAGAAAGTACAATGGAGAGGTAAATGGGAGTTTCCCTTAGAGTAACTATATTTTTAGTCTAGAGTTGCAGGAAAATGATGAATATGGAAACTGACTTATGAGGAACAATTAGATGAAAAGATCTGCATGGAAAACATAAGTTTAGAGAGAGGCATAATAGTTTCAATAAATATTTACAGTGCTAGTAGAAGGAGTAAATTGCTGCAGATGGGAGGAAAAACTTCTAAAGATTAGCATGGAAAACAGAGGTCGTAGAGATACAATAATTTCTAGAAATATTTATAGTACTGTTAAGGAAAACACTGCTGCAGATAGAAAAAAAAAAAATGAAAGCCAAGGATGGATATTTCAGATATATGACCTTAATTGTCAAGAGCAGTCAAACAAAGATTTTTTATATGTATTTACTGTCAACCAGCAATTGAATTACTATCTCTTTCAGTAGAGAATAAAACACCCTATATTGGGGCAGAGGCTGGATAGGATATTCTTTTGAGTATCTTTTTCTTTGCTTATATGGCCAACTCTATTCGGCCAACTGTTTTTGCCTATTCTTCTACATAGTTGTCAACGTTTTTCTCATTTGCTGCAGTTCTGTCTATTAGTTGAATGCCAGTTACATCAGTTATAAATACTATCTCCATTTGAGGCTTGAATTTTCACTCTGTTCATAGTGTCTTTTAGAATACTTAAGTTTATTTCAATACAGTCAAATTAACAACATTGTTGTACAGTTACTCTTGCATCTTAAGAAATTTAAGAAATTCTTAAGAAATTCCTCCTTATTTTGAGTTCAGTAGGATATAATCGTTTATATTTCCTTTCTATTTTTCTTTTCACAATTTAGCCCTTTAACCCACTTGAATTACTTTTGTGAGAGGTGTGAGATAGGAATCATCTTTTTTCTTTTTGGTACTACAATGGGTAACCAGTTGCCCTGGAACCATTAATTCAATAGGCCATCCTTCCCAGTGATTTATAATGACATCTCTATCTTGTACCAGATTCCACTAATGTTTGGAGAGTTTCCAGCTTGCTGTTCTACTAATTTGTATATGGGCAACAGAACCATGTTTTAACATTATTGCACCAAGTAAGTCTTGATATGTTTTAGAGGGACTCCCTCAGCCACACTTAGTTTTTCTTAGCTCTTTATGTATTGCTCATAAATTTTAGGATTGGCAAGTCAGTTTTTACAACAAACCATATGAGAATTTTGACTGAAATGACACTGAATCTGTAAACATATTAAGCATAAAATGCCATCTTTTAGAGTCTGTCCATTCATTTAAAATATAATTGCTTATTTGGGGAGTCTTATTTGTGTCCTTCGATAGTCTTATGTTATCTATAAGGTTTTAAACAGTTTATTAGTTTCATTCTTAGATGTTTTGGTGCATTTCCTGCTTTTGTTGCTATTGTAAATGAGATTTTTTATACATGGGACTGTCTAACCAGGTGGTTGCTGATATCAGCAGTAATATATACTGATCATGTGAGCAGTACTTTCTCTGAACTTTTTATCAGTTCTAATAAGTGAAAGTTTACCTATTCTTTCATATTTTCTATATCCACAACCATATTGTTTGTAAGCCACCACTTTTGTTCATTCTTTTCTTATAACACATTATTTATTACTGCTTATTTTCATATTTCCATTTTTTTCTCATCGTGTTACAGAAGTCAGAACTTCTTATGATCCAGATAATGTTGAAAATAGGCAATAGTGAATATTGTTGTCTTGTCCATTACTTTTTAAAAAATTTTTTAATGTTTTTTATTTATTTCAGAGAGACAATGTGATCAGGGGAGGGTCAGAGAGAGAGGGAGACACAGAATTCGAAATAGGCTCCAATCTCTGAGCTAGCTGTCAGCACAGAGCCCCATGCGGGGCTTGAACCCACGAACTGTGAGATCATGACCTGAACTAAAGTCAGACGGTTAACTGACTGAGCCACCAGGCACCCCTCTTGTCCGTTACTTTAAATCATTGGGTTATGATATTTTTGGTAGTGCCAGTGCTCATGGTACTCTTAATTTGGTAAGTATGTGTCAGCTTTTGGAGAATTTTTTCTGTATATTAGAATAATATGCTTCTTTTATCTTTTTTC
Source organism: Hyaena hyaena (assembly GCF_003009895.1). Classification (NCBI taxonomy): domain Eukaryota; kingdom Metazoa; phylum Chordata; class Mammalia; order Carnivora; family Hyaenidae; genus Hyaena; species Hyaena hyaena. Next base: position 562,494 of record NW_024081406.1, read on the forward strand.
TATTTTTTTTGGTAATGTGGAAAATCACAGAGATTTTTCAAATGTGGAATCATCCATGCCTCCCTGTTATTACTTATTATGTTTCTATACTTCACTATATTCAATTTGCTAATATTTATTTAGGATGTTTGCACCTATGTTTGTGAGTAAGACTAGTTTGGAAATTTCTTTCTTTTGCTATTTTGTTTGGTTTGATATTAAGATTAAACTAACATTTCTTTCTTTTCTATTCTTTATTTTTTTACTTTTTATTTATTTTTTAATTTACATCCAAGTTAGCATATAGTGCAATTATGATTTCTTTTTTTTTAAAAATAGTTTATTGTCAAGTTGGTTTCCATAAAACACCCAGTGCTCATCCCCACAAGTGCCCTCCTCCATGCCCATCACCTCCCTTCCCTTTTCCCCCACCCCCATCAGCCCTCAGTTTGTTCTCAGCATTCAAGAGTCTCTCATGGTTTGCCTCCCTCCCTCTCCCCAACTATTTTTCCCCTTCTTATCCCCCATGGTCCTCCATCTTTTCTATTCTTTAAGATAGACTATGAAAGACAAAAATTATCTATTGCTTTAAATATATGAAGCTTACTTATAAAACCATTTGTGTTTGATAATTTAAATATTTATAAGTTAGGCTACCTATAAGTTATCCTCATTATTTATGGTTAGATTAGGTATTAGATTTATGGATTACATTATCTAATTTGAATAAATTAAAATGGAAAATGAACAATGGGCTTAAATGAGTACTGTAAAGACATAAAATGAGAATGATATGAAAAATGTAAGCACTAGCAAATAAATAAACAAAGGCAGAACAAAGGTTACTTCTAGTGTGAGCACTTTATTGGTTATAGGTAAGAACAGTGAATTCAGGCCAAAAATTTTAATTCTTAAGAAAACCATTTGAGGGGCACCTGGGTGGCTCAATCCGTTAAGCGTCTGACTCTGGCACAGGTCATGACCTCATGGTTTGTGGGTTCGAGCCCCGTGTCAGGCTCTGTGCTCACAGCTAGCTAAGAGCCTGGAGCCTGTTTCGGATTCTGTGTCTCCCTCTCTCTCTGACCCTCCCCTGTTCATGCTGTCTCTCTCTGTGTCTCTCTTAGAAATAAATAAAAAAAGAATTTAATAAAAAAGAAAAAGAAAACCATTTGAAATATGGATTTACACCTTCTATCATTACTAATAAAATTCTCCCGAAGTCTACACTGTGTAATAAGATACTGACATGAAGTTATGATTAGCAAGACTTTTTTTTTTTTTTTAATGTTTTTATTTATTTCTAGGAGAGAGAGAGAGACAGCGTGAGCAGGGGAGGGTCAGAGAGAGAGAGAGTCACAGACTGAAACAGGCTCCAGGCTCTGAGCTGGCAGTCAGCACAGAGCCCGACGCGGGGCTCAAACCAACGAACCGCGAGATCATGACCCAAGCGAAAGTCGGACGCTGAACCGACTAAGCCACCCAGGCACCCCTGATTAGCAAGACTTTTAAAAATTATTTATAGTATCTTTACTTCAACCTTAAAAGTTTTAACTTGTGGAAAGATTAGTACAGATGTTGATGGGTATACATACACACACATATCCACACATAAATGCCTTAAAGAATATGTGCTCCATTTTTTTTTTTTTTTTTTTTTTTAAGATTTGGTGTGCAAGTATGCAAAGTAGAGGCTACCCATCTATACCACAGCAGTATGGTTTTATTAAAAAAATATATGGGCACCTGGGTGGCTCAGTCGGCTAAGCGCTGACTTTGGCTCAGGTCGTGATCTCACGATTCATGGGTCCAATCCCCGCGTCGGGCTCTGTGCTGACTGCTAGCTCAGAACCTGGAGCCTGTTTCAGATTCTGTGTCTCTCTCTCTGACCCACCACTGCTTACACTGCCTCTCTCTCTCTCAGAAATAAATAAACCATTAAAAAAAATTTTTTTAAAAAGGCCCTTCCTTCCTTTCCTCTGTGAATCATTACAGTGCAGAGCCTGCTTGGGATTCTCTCTCTCCCTCTCTCTATTTCTGCCCCTCCCCTACTCGTTCTTTCAAAATATAATAAACTTAAAAAAATTTTTTAATTAAAAAATAAGTAAGCAAAGAATACAAATGGTTCTCTCACCATACTTTTTATTATGAAAAGAGATGAAGAGCAACTCCAGTTTCCTCTTTTATAAACAGTCCAATGCAATATAAATTTCAGCACTTCTCTCTAGTTCATATCATAGAGGCCAATTACACATAATATTACTCCTAAAATATATTTCTTTATGAATATATGGTTTATATATGTTAAATACTAAAACATTATGTTTTACACACACACACACACACACACACACACACACACACACACATCACAGAGTCTTACCTTGCTGAGTATTTTGTTCTTGCATTCGATTCACAGTGAGGTCTAAGGGGCCTTCCTGCTCTTCCTGAAGGGAGTTTTCTGCTTGATTCATTTGTATACTTTTACATATTAGACTTGGTCCAATTGAACCATTTCTATTTTCTTGAATTTTACCACTTTTTGAAATATACTCAATTGCAAACTGACGTATCATCTTTTTCATTAATTCCTGAGCAACTAAGGGAATGTTAGGATCACAGTTCTGAGGAAGATCTAGGGAAGAAATAAATATGATAAGCATTAAAAAAGAGAAATGCAAAATACCAATATGTAAATTTATTTTTAGTTTCAGGAGTCTTTTAGTTCAGTCCACAATGGCTAATGCTTTCTATGACTTAGCAATAGAAATCCTGTAGATTTAATTAGTGTTACATCAACCCAAAACTTGACATACTTAATAATTTCTTAAAAACAAACAATTTTGGTCCTAAACTAAAATACAAAGAATTAGAGAAGCAAAACAGCTTATTTTCAGTTTTAATTCAAAGGTATTCTACTAGATATTGAAACATTTACAATGTGATCATAAACTGTAACTAGGCCATTTCTAACTTAATATACAAAGTGCGTGCATGCATTAACTATTAAACAAAACATCTAAATTCTCATAACTATTACTATTAAATTCTTCAATTCTATCAAGTGTGTATCTATATAGAATTCTACATAAAGTAACCTGAAGCTCATCAAAAAATTTTCTTTCTTCAACTTACACTGAGAAATTCCAATCATAAAGATAAAAAACTATACAGTGACACAGGCAGCCTCTACCAAGATTCAAGAATTTGTTAGTATTCCATCATATTCACTTTTTAAACTTTTTTTATTCGCAGGACCACTGAAAGTAAATTGTAGAATTATGACACTTCACTCCTAAATATTTCAGCATGTATCTACTAAGAGTCTCCTATAAAAATAGCAATATCATTACTGACCCCCAAACATGTTGATCTGCTGTAACTATAATGAAGGTCAGCAGTGATATACAATTCTGCTTGAACTTATACAAGAGGTAAAACAATTGAATGATTTATATAAGAGGTGTGGAATAAGGACAGACTACTTGTAAACATAGTATAGCGATAAGGAGTTTTGGTATTGGGGAGACTGACTGGGTGATGGTGGTTTGTCCACACACATACTTCTGGACTTCAATCCTTTTATTTCCTCTGCTCCTTCAGATGTAGACCTATTGGTAAATTGGAAAAGATAACTATGCAGACGTGATTAGGCTCCATATGCCTTCCTCTTAAAAGTGAACCTTGAGATACTAAACTTTTGCTCCTTAAATATCTCAACTTACCCAGGGAGATTAGTGTTATTAATAGGCCTGTCCTGATCCAGGGCTATCTGAAACTGAAGGATTAAGTCTCTTTTGCTTTGGGGTTCAGTATTAGCTGGAGCACATGTCTAAGAGATCTGAAGACAAGTTCCCCAGAACACCTACTGTAATAAGTCCATGACTCTAAAATTGAAGATGGGGAAGGGGGGAATGCCTAGGTGGCTCAGCTAGTTGAGTGTCTGACTCTTGATTTCAGTTCATGTCACAGTCCCAGGGTAGTGAGTGTGGGATTCTCTCACTCTTTCCCTTTCTCTCTCTACCCCCCTCCCCCACCAAGCCTTCTCCCCAGCTTGCACACACACTCTCTCTAAAATAAGAAACATTAAAAAAAAAAAAAAACTTAATACAAAATGGTTTGACAACATATACTATATGGAGATGAGGAGAAGCAACAAACTTCTCCACAATGACCACTACCAAATTTGATAGCAAAATGTGATCTAGGCTGAAATGAAATCTATTTATAATGCTGGAAAAGTATCAATATATTTGATCACAGGGTACTGTTTTGGATCTGCTGGAGATGTTACATAATAAACACCCTGGTTATATTACCTCTTTCAAAACAAAAAAAGTTTTAAATTCTGAAAAAAACACCTGAGAGAAGGAAGGAACTGTGGACCTATAAAAAAGTAACATGTTAGCCTTCACATTTATTCATTTAGAACCCAATAGGAAAGAGAGGCACTCTTGTTTTCAGGTACTGGAAAAAATAAAAAGATAATACGTATAGGTTGTAATCTTAGCCATCTTAATGAGCTCAGGATAATCACATACCCCTCTATGTTTTAGTTTCTCTATTCATAAAAATGGAAATGATAACAGAATCTTAGAAATCACAATAGAGCTTGCTCACAGGATATTTTAAAGTTATGTAAGGGTGTAGATAAAATACTGAATTCCTGTACTTGGCATATTTTAACAGTCTAGTAAACATTAGCCATTAAGACGGAGACTGAGCAGTTATGTTTTATTTAAGTCACAAACTGCCAAATATGTAAAAATATTAACTAGGTTAATATAAAATTATTAACTAACTAGAAAAATAGTAATTTCTAAGTACATGTAATACTTTTTGGTCCAGAATAGGCAATATTAGCACATGTACCTTAAATGATGTGATTCACCAAAACAATTAATTTCCATGTTGTACATAGGGATTCCCAGTATGTACCATTTCTTGATTATTACCACAGGAATCTTTGAAGACTTCTGTGAACACTCTTTTACATATTTTTTCAAATTTAATTTTGCTTTGTATTATGTGTTAAAAGGAGATAGGAATTTACTTCTAAGCATTTTGTTTAACTATCCTGTAATTTATTGACTGTCACCTTATAAATTCAAAATAATTAAATTTACCCAAAAAAAGAACTGAAACATATTTGGATTCATATCATCTCTCTAGGGCTACAACTTTAGAGTTGAGTTTATAGCTAAGTTTAAGGCAGAATACATAATGCTGCTCTATTCTTTACATGTACTCAGTTTTTGGCTCTTTATATTGGGGAATAAGTATATGTTTAATTAATTAAAAAAGAGAAAGGCAAAGAGATAAAGAAAATGCTGATTAGCTACTAAGCCTTCTAGATTATGTGTACAAGCAAATGAGTTAACTAGAGATACAGATGAGGAATCATCAGTTGTTAAAGGTCAGGCAAGTAATAAATATTTGGCTAGAAGAGACAATGCTGCCACATGGAAATAGTGTCTATAGCCCCCAAGAAGACAAAAATAACTTTTTTTGCCCTATCTCTTCAGGTTACAAATTTAACTAATTCAAAGTTTAACAAGCTCTTTATAACCGCCAGTTTCAAGATGCTCCCTCAATGATTCCTACCTCCTGGTTTCATTCTGTTGTGCACTCTCTTCAATGCCACATCAGCTGTGGTATGGGTGATCAACAGCATACTAAAGAAGCATGTCACTTCTAAAATTAAATTATAAAAAAATAAAGATATAAAGTATCTATCTTGGATACTCTTAAATGTTAGTGTTTGCTGTCCCTTCCCCCCAACTCCGCATCGTCTCTTCTGTCCTTCCAACTCTCTTATTACTCATTCTGGAGGAGGCCATACTATTAGAAGCTCTATGGGGAGGCTCACATGGAGAGGACCTGGTCTCCAGCAAACAACCAATGAATGAACTTGGAAGATTTTCTAGATGAATCAAATCCCAGATGACTGTAACCCTAGCTGACCCTTTGACTACACCCAAGTGAGAAACCAAGCTGGAAACATCCAGCTATGCTGCTTTGAGATACCCAGCTTAGAGAAAATGTGAGATAATAAATGTTTGTTATTTTAAACTGCTAAATTTAGGGGATAATTTGTTAAATGATAATAATAAATAAAACAAATTTTGATACATGTTAGTGAGATGCTTCTATAGGAAAAATGTACATATGGCTTTAGAACCAGGCAGTGGGCTTTGTGGAGAAATAACATTGTAAATCAAACAGTACCAAGAAGAAATTGCTAATAGGAGCTTCATGATCTTTGATAAGATGTGGAGGGTGAGGATTTGTAGGACAATGATGTAAATGTTACTGGAAAGCAGAGGAAAGAATATACTTATTTTGTAGTGGCAGAAAGTTTTATAACACTATTGTTTGCAGTAACCTGGAGGGTAGAAAATGTACATAATAGACTGGGTGATCTATCTAGGGAAATTTTAAAGTAAGTGTTGAGATGCCCTCTGGTCTTTTCTTGCTAATTATATAAAATCTAAGAGGAGAGCTATCCTAAAGGAAGGGCTGTTAGACAAAAAGAAACCAGGTCTTGATTATTTTGAAATTTTTCAGTATATACAGATAGCAAATGAGGCTAAAATTAAAACAGGTTGAGCAAAGACCAAATCAGGGAAACAGCTATGAACACGGCTTCAAAAAGGTGATGGTTTTTCTCCAGATTTGACTCTCTCTTAATGTTGTGGGACTCATGTGAATGTTTAATTTTAATATTTTTGTGGGTGTGATGTATCATTCCTTTAAACAAAGTAACCCTGGAATTAACTAAATCATTCCAGGAAATGTCTATTCAAGATTATTGGCTAAATCTTGGTAAGAATAGTAAGAATGTTTTAAGTTGCTCTATTCCTACCCTCACTTCCTACTTCTGAGGTAGACTGTTCCCAGGAAAAGACTAACAATGTTATGGTTCTAGATATTTAAAGCAATCCCTGTCCAATCACCAGTTGACCACTAAGCTAACCAAGCAGAAATGTTAATAGCCACACAATGCAAAGAATACGGACTTTAATGACTTTGTAGAATTAGATCAGAAAAGTCATTAAACAAACAACACATAGCAACAATAAACCCTGAGGTAGGGGATAATCTGATTTCTACCAGTGTCATACTGTATTATTTAAAATATCCAGTTTTTTTAAAAAAAACGTTATAAGAAATGCAATAAATAAATACATAAATAAATAAGAAACAAACAAGGAAATATGGCCCATAGACACAGGAAGAAAAGAGCCAACAGAAAATGTTTCTGAGAAAGCCCACATATTGAAATTAGTAGACAAAAACTTTAAATCACACATTTTAAAATATATTCAAAAAACTAAAGGAAACCATGTATATATAAAGAAAGAAAGGAAAGTATCAGGAGGATATTTCAGCAAAAAAAAAAATAAAGTTTTTAGAAAGACCCAACTAGCAATTCTGAAGTTGAAAAGTACACAAATTAAAATGCAAAATTCGGGGTGCCTAGTGGCACTCAGTTAGTTAAGCATCTGACTTCAGCTCAGATGATCTTGCAGTTTGTGAGTTTGATTACCACATGAGGCTCGCTGCTGTCAGCGCAGAGTCCACTTTGGATCTTCTGTTACCCTCTCTGTCCTTCCCCCACTCACACGCTCTCTCTCAAAAATAAATAAAACATTAAAAAATAAAATAAAATAAAATGCAAAATCCACTAGGTTGGAAAGAACAACAGATCTGAACTGGCAGAAAAAAAGAATCAATGAATTTCAAGATGGGCCCATTGGTATTAGCCATTCTGAGGAGACAGAGAAAGCCCACTGATATTACCCATTCTGAGAGGCAAAAGAAGGTAAGAAGAGTGGAAAGAAAGGAAAGAAAGAAAAAAGGAAGGATGGACGGATGGGCAGTAGGTAGGTGAGGGGAGGGTAAAGGAGGGAACAAGGAAGGAAAAAAAGAAAGAAAAATAAACAAGAGTCTCAGAGACCTATGGAATACCATCAACTGTACCAACATTACAAATGACAGTCCCAGGAGGAGAAAGAAGTACAAAGAATAGTGGAAGAAATGATGGCTGATGACAATGTGTCAGATTTGATGAAAAACCTTATCTACATATCCAAGAAGCTCAAAAAACCCCAAGTAGGATCAAGTGGTCAGAGACCAAAGACAAAGAGCAAGTCTTGAAAGTAGCAAGGAAAAAAACTCAATTCATCACATGCAAGATCCTCAATGAGATTAACAACCAATATCACACCAGAAACCATGAAGCCCAGAAGGCATTGAGATGACAGATTCAAGGAACTGAAAGAAAAGACTCAACTAAGAATTCCATATTCAGCCAAAGTATCCTTTAAAAACACAGGAGAAATTTAGACATTCTCAGATAAACAAAAATAGAAAACCTGCAGCAAGCACACCTGACCTAATAAAAGGACACTGGACAGTAACTCAAATCCACACAAAGAAATAATAAGCATCAGTGCAGTAACTACATAGGTAAAATACAGTATGAATGTAGTTTTTGTTTGTAACTTTTTTCCTATCTAATTTAGAACATAACTATTAAAGCAATAATTGCAAATTTCTCTCAGTGGATAATGTATAAAGATGTAACATTAAGTACAAAGGCAGTACAGAGGAGGGGAAATGAAATGGAGACATATAGGATCAGAGTTTTTACATACTACTGAAATTGTATCGGTATTAATCTGAACTAGACTGTTGTCTACTAGGGTGCTGACTGTAATCCTGAGGACAACCACTAAGAAAATACCTGAAGAAAATATAGTAAAATACACAACAAAGGAATTAAATATCTATTTAACACAAAAGACAGTAATAATGGAAAGAGAGAAAACAAAAAGAAATAAGGCAAGCTGAAAACAGCCAGCAAAATGATAGATGCTAATCCTACCTCATCAGTAATTACTTTAAATGTAAATGGAAAGGCAGAGGGTGGCAAAATGTATTAAAAAGAATAACCCAACTACATGCTGTCAAAACAAGACTTTTTTAAGAGAGTGACTGAGCAGGGGAGAGGGTCAGAGAGAGAGAGAGAGGTAGAGAGAATCTTAAGCAGCCTTCATGCTCAGTTGTGGAGTCCATGTGGGGTTGATCCCACAATGCTGGGATCACAACCCCAGCCAAAATCAACAGTTGGACACTCAACTGACTGAGCCACTCAGGTGCCCCAAAAGAGAGACCTTAAATTCAAAGATATAAAAATGTTGAAAGAAACAGGGTTGGGGGAAAAAACCATTAAGCAAATAGTAATCAAAAGAAAAGTGGGTGGTTCTACTAATAGCAGGCAAAATCTATTGTATGACAAATATTGTCAATAAAAATGGAGGTCACCTTATAATGATAAAGGTTCAATCTGTTAAGAAGTTATAATTATAAACATATATATGCCTAACAAGAGAGCCCAAAAATACATGAAGAAATAACAGAATTAAAGGGAGACATAAAATACTGAATACTGACAATTGGAAACTTCAATAAACCACTTTCAATAATGGATACAAAAACCAGAAAGTAGATCAACTAATAGAAGACTTCAACACTATAAATCAACTAGATCTAACATATACGGAACACTCCATCCTCAAACAGTAGAATATATATTTTTGTCAAATGCAGGTAGATTCTCCAAGATTGATCATATGTTAGGCCATAAGGCAAAAAGGTTAAAAACTTAAAAAGTTTGTTCTCCAACATCAAAGGAATGAAACAAGAAACAAGTAACAAAAGAAAATATGGGGAATTCACAATGTGAAAGAAAAAAAAAAATATCATGTTTATTCCTAAACATCCAATGAGTAAAATATTGGGTCACAAAGGATAATAGAATGTACTAAAAGTTGAATGAAAAGGAAAATACAACATAGCAAACAATATGAGATTCAGCTATTTCAGTGGTTGGAAGGCAATCTGTAGCTGTAAAAAACGTATTTTTAAAGAAATTCATACCAACGACCCTTTAGCCTAACCTGCCTTAAGAGTAAATGAACTGAAAACTAAACTCAAAGAAAGCAAAAAGAAGGAAATAAAAGGTCAGAGCAGAAAAAAAATACAGAACAGAAAACAACAGAGACCAATGAAACCAAAAGTTGATTCTTTGAAAAGATCAACAAATTTATAAACCTATATAGCTAGACTGACCAAAAAAAACAAAAAAAAAAACAAAAAAACAGAAAAGTTAAGTTGCTAAAATAAGGAATGAGGAAGAAACATCACCATTAACCTCAAAGAAACATAAAAAAGAATCAGAAAATACCATAAAAAATTACACATCAACAAAGTAGATATCCTAAACTAATATAACACTATGTTAACTACACTGTAATTAAAATAAAAATAAAATTTAAAAAAAGGCAAAAATACTCCTAGATATGCTAGATGAAATGGCTAATTTTCTCCACCGCTCTTCCGGCTGGATCCCCAGTGGGGAAGCGCCGGCTAGAAACTTCTCAGAAAGACTTGGCCTATGGGTTTATATTTTGTGCACAGACTAAGATCTGGAGAGGAGGCGTGGCTTGAGACCTAGAACACGGCCCACCTCGGGTGCACCAGGGGCACAGGGAGACTGGACCCAAAAGAGTGATTTGAAACACTTGGTTCGAGAAGGGACGGGGACACAGCCATTTTTCTTCCCCAAACCACCAAAGTGGGACATCAGGGAGCAGCCAGAGGATGCAGTGGGGGCGAAGACCTACCTATATCGAACCACACTCAACCACCCCCCCACCCCAACTAGAAAGCTTTTTTTTTTTTTTAACCAAACCTGGGGCCAAACCAACATGGATGCACTGCCGTGATCAATTCTAGATCAATTCTTTCTATTCAGATATATTTTCCCTTGTATCATTTGTATCCCTCCCCTCTGTTGAACTGGGCCCTTTGGTCATTGGTTTACTTAAACAGTCACCTTTAATCCATTTTCTAGATGTATATTCCACACCTCTACTGCCACCTTTCTCTCTCTCTCTCTGGAGTAATCAGACTACACTGTCTCCCTGAGTAACATTATCTTCCTTTCCTTCTCCTCGCCTCTTACCATATTCTCTTTCTGTCTCTGAATTAAGCCTCTTAGTCTCTCTGCCTGATCACTGTCCAATTTTGCTTTCTCCCTGCCCTGTCGTTTCTTTGTATATGCTCTTCCTACAGCACTGCATAAACCCTGCTCTTTATTTGTAGCTGGGAATTCTGGTTTTATGCTTTTAGACAGTCCTTTGTCTTCTGGGTTTTTTCTTTTTTCTTTTTCCTTTTTATTATTTGTTTTCCATCTTCATCTTTTTTTTCTTTTGTCTTTTCCTTTTTTCCTTCTTTTTTTTTTTGTCTTTTTCCCTTTTGGTTTGCTTGTTTGTGGGATTTGTCTGTGCGTTTGCATGCCTTTGTTCCCCGTGTGTTTGTCTATTTTCCTTTCAGAGGCTACCTCAAGAAACAAGCCAAAGTACAAATGGCGGAGAGTCTCAAATACCACTACGAGTAAGGAAATAAAATAACCAAAGTCTCAACAAGGGAGTCCAAGAGACACAATTCAAAGAATACTTCCTGAATGAACAGGACCTGAGCAGTCAAAGAGCCTTCTTTAATACAGCAATACTCGCAGGTGCAGAGTGCATAACAAGTTTTTAATACTAACAAGAGACAGAAAGCTAGACAAAATTATGAGACAGAAGAATTCTCATCTAAAGAAATTCCAGGAAGAAATGACAGCTAAAGAACTGCTCAAAACAGATATATATTTGAGATATATGCTCAAAACAGATATTCTTGTAACTGAACAAGAATTTAGAATAGTCATAAAATTAATCGCTGGGCATGAAAAATGGAAGACATCAGAGAAACTACTGCTACAAGGACTATGGAACTTAAAAATAGCTGTGATGAATTAAAAAATGCTATACATGAGGTGCATAATAAAATGGAGGCATCCAATGCATGGATTAAAGAGGCAGAGAGGAGAACAGGTGAATTAGAAGACAATAATAGAAAAAGAGGAAGCCAAGAAAAAGATAAACTGATCCAAGAACACTAAAGGAGAGTTCCTGAGCTAAGTGATACAATCAAAGGAAACATTATCCTTATCATAGGAATTCCAGAAGAGGAAGAGAGAGAGAAAGGCTCTGAAGGAATCCTTGAACAAATTATAGCAGAGAACTTCCCCAATCTGGTAAAGGAAACAGACATTGAAATCCAAGAGGCACAGAGAACTCCCCTCAGACTTAACTTGAATCAATCTTCTTCATGACATATCATAGTGAAACTGGCAAAATATAAGGACAAAGAGAGAATTCTGAAAGCAGATAGGAATAAAAGGGCCCTAACAAACAAAGGCAAACCTATCAGAGTGGTGTCAGCCCCATCTACTGAAACTTGGCAGGTCAGAAAGGAATGGCAGGAAATCTTCAATGTGATGAACAGAAAAAATATGCAGCCAAGAATCCTCTATCCAGCAAGCCTGTCATCCAGAATACAAGGAGAGATAAAAGTTTTCCCAAATAAACAAAAATGGAAAGAATTCGTCACCACTAAATCAGCCCTGTAAGAAATTCTGAGGGGGTCTCTATAAGGGAAATGTTGCAAGGAACACAAGGTACCAGAGATACCATCACAAGTATGAATTCTACAAAGACAAGGACTCTAAACCCATATTTTCCAATAATGACACAGAATGTAAATGGACTAACTGCTCTAATCAAAAGACATAGGGTAGCAAAATGGATAAAAAAACAAAATCCATCTATTTGCTGTCTACAAGAAATTCATTTTAGACCTGAGGAAACCTTCAGATTGAAAGTAAGGGGATGGAGAAATATATATCATGTTACTGGAAGTCAAAAGAAAGCTGGAGTAGCTATACTTATATCAAACAAACTGGACTTTAAAGTAAAGGCAGTAACAAGGGATGAAGAAGGGCATTTAATAATAATGATTGGGTCTATCCACCAGGAAGAACTAACAATTATAAATGTCAATGCACCAATATGGAAGCATCCAAATACATAAAACAATTAATCACAAACAAAACAATCTTATGGACAAGAATGTGCTAATAGCAAAGGAGTTTAATACTCCACTTACAGCAATGGATAAATCAACAGACAGAAAATCACTAAAGAAACAATGGACTTGAACGACATACTGGACCAGATGGATTTGACAGATATATTTAGAACTCTACATCCTGAGGCCATGGAATTCACTTTCTTCTCAAGTGCGCATGGCACATTCCCCACGATAGATCACATACTGGGACATAAAGCAACCCTCAATAAATGTAAAATAACTGAGATCATACCACGCACACTTTCAGATCACAACGCTATGAAACTTGAAATCAACCACAAGAAGTCTGGAAAACCTCCAAAAACACGGAGGTTAAAGAACACCCTACTAAAGAATGAATGGGCCAATCAGGCGATTAGAGAAGAAATTTAAAAATATATGGAAACAAATGAAAATGAAAAAAACAAATTCAAACTCTATGGGATGTGACAAAGGCAGTCCTAAGAGGAACGTGCATTATATTCCAGGCCTATTTCGACAAATTAGAAAAAGCACAAGCACAAAATCTAATGGTGCACCTAGAGGAACTAGAATGAATGCAACAAGAACACCCCAAACCCAGTAGGAGAAGAGAAATAATAAAAATCAGGGCAGAAATAAACAATATAGAACCAAAAAAAAAAAAAAAAAAAAA